>NW_026290880.1:0-60000 GCF_023373465.1 Oncorhynchus keta | reverse complement strand
GGTTTTTTTGTGGGATCTTGTTTTTGGTTAGTTGCCATAGTTTAACGTTTCGTTTGTGCTTTATTGTTTTTTTTTGTTCAGTGAATCAATATGTTGAACCACGCTGCACTTTGGTCCGACAATCCTTACAACGACATCCGTGACACCGACGTTGAATTCACAAACAGTGAAACCCAGGCCACCTAAGTATGATTCTCAATCAGAGACAACTAACGACACCTGCCTCTGATTGAGAACCATACAAGGCCGAAACATAGAAAAACAACCTAGAAACACAAAACATAGAATACCCACCCAACTCACGTCCTGACCAACTAAAACCAACAAATAACACAAGAAATAGAAATAGGGTCAGAACGTGACAGACAATATATACCCAGGAAAGTAGAATTACGGCGACTTTTCAAACGTCTAGTTTTCAGATTTCTACCACTTTTCAAACTTGTTCTAGTTCTACTTTCAGATTTTCTACCACTTTTCAAACTTGTTCTAGTTCTACTTTCAGATTTTCTACCACTCGAAGCACAGAACAAAAGCACAGAATGTAAACACGTGTGCATTTATTTTCAAGTGATAGAGACTCACAAACAGCGCTTTGAAAAGTATCCCGGAATTATACTTTATACTTTAGTAAAGTCATAGCGTCTATATACAGCATATTTTAAAGACACGTGATGGAAACAGGAAGTGTTGGTACGTTTTTATAAATGTCAACAGGCAACTTTTTGTGTTGTGTTGGTAAGATGAAGTATGTGTCAAATTGTGATGGAAACGATTTCTTGCGGAATTGTTGATATTCATATTGTGGGACATCTTGATGAT
This sequence comes from Oncorhynchus keta, assembly GCF_023373465.1. Classification (NCBI taxonomy): domain Eukaryota; kingdom Metazoa; phylum Chordata; class Actinopteri; order Salmoniformes; family Salmonidae; genus Oncorhynchus; species Oncorhynchus keta. The sequence continues at coordinate 59,178 of NW_026290880.1, read as the reverse complement.
GATGTAAAAATGTACGCTGAGAGTCGGGAAGCAAGGGAGTGTTTTAATAAATAATCGCAACGTAATGCAAAACAAGAAACACGAACACGAGCACAGACATGACACTGAAACAGAAACAACGCGGGGGAACCAAAGGGACATCATGTAGGGAAGGTCATCAGGGAAGTGATGGTGTCCATGGAAGTCTGATGACGAGCAGGTGCACGTAACGATGGTGAGCGCCGTAACGAGCAGCCTGGTGACCTAGAGGCCAGAGAGGGAACACACATCACAGTACCCCTTCCCAGACGAGCGGCTCCTAACCGCAGGACGCTGACCAAAATGACGGAGCAGACCAGACACCTCTGCAGAGGCGAGGGAATCCTGTCAATCCAGCTGAGACACAGGAGAATGGCAACCTAGAGCACCGGAGAGAGCATACCTGACGGTACCCACTCTCCAGCATGTTCGGCTCCAGCCGCAGGACGCCAACCCAAGAGACGATCCCGGGGATCAGGAGCGGACCGGTCACACCTGCTGATGCAGGTGTCGCCGGCATGGATGCTGGAACCTGACAGACTGGGAGCCAGGAGATCCGACTGAGGCACGAGAGCCTGACGAGCCAGTGGACACAGAGGAGCCTGGTCATCCGAAGAAGGGATGAAAGCCCGACGTGCCGGCTGAGGCAGGGGAGCCTGGTCATCCAACTGAGGCATGAGAGCCTGACGAGCGGTGGAGGTAGGGGAGACTGGAAATCTGGCTGAGGCATGAAAGCCTGTAGCGGCTCCCAGACCCAACGTCATTCTACCTGACACAGAAAAACACCTCTGATGCTTCCCTTAGGTGAGGTGTTATTCTTTAACGATGTGCGCTGAGAGTCAGGAAGCAAGTTCAGGAAGTGAATATATTAATAAATAAAGGTAACATTAATGTTACTTAATCAGGGAAATGGTGGAGTCCAGGTGAGTCTGGGGATGCGCAGGTGCACGTAATGATGGCGCCATAACGAGCAGCCTGGCGATGAAGAGGGAGCCGAAGAGGGAGCCGAAGAGGGAGCCGAAGAGGGAGCCGAAGAGGGAGCACACATGACAGATGTGCACTACTTCATAACGCCTTTAATCCTCAGTCTGATAGAAATACACCGCTGGTGGGAGAATTAGCTGATTTTGTGTCAATCAATCCCACAAGTCCAGAGGCAAGATACCCCTCCACCTCCAAGGTAGAGGGAACATCCCCCTCCAAGGTAGAGGGAACATCCCCCTCCAAGGTAGAGGAAACATCCCCCTCCACCTCCAAGGTAGAGGGAACATCCCCCTCCAAGGTAGAGGAAACATCCCCCTCCAAGGTAGAGGAACATCCCCCTCCAAGGTAGAGGAAACATCCCCCTCCAAGGTAGAGGAAACATCCCCCTCCAAGGTAGAGGGAACATCCACCTCCAAGGTAGAGGAAACATCCCCCTCCAAGGTAGAGGGAACATCCCCCTCCAAGGTAGAGGGAACATCCCCCTCCAAGGTAGAGGAAACATCCCCCTCCAAGGTAGAGGGAACATCCACCTCCAAGGTAGAGGAAACATCCCCCTCCAAGGTAGAGGGAACATCCCCCTCCAAGGTAGAGGAAACATCCCCCTCCAAGGTAGAGGGAACATCCCCCTCCAAGGTAGAGGGAACATCCCCCTCCAAGGTAGAGGGAACATCCCCCTCCAAGGTAGAGGGAACATCCCCCTCCAAGGTAGAGGAAACATCCCCCTCCAAGGTAGAGGAAACATCCCCCTCCAAGGTAGAGGGAACATCCCCCTCCAAGGTAGAGGAAACATCCCCCTCCAAGGTAGAGGAAACATCCCCCTCCAAGGTAGAGGAACATCCCCCTCCAAGGTAGAGGAACATCCCCCTCCAAGGTAGAGGAAACATCCCCTCCAAGGTAGAGGGAACATCCCCCTCCAAGGTAGAGGGAACATCCCCTCCAAGGTAGAGGGAACATCCCCCCTCCAAGGTAGAGGAAACATCCCCCCCAAGGTAGAGGGAACATCCACCTCCAAGGTAGAGGAAACATCCCCTCCAAGGTAGAGGGAACATCCCCCTCCAAGGTAGAGGGAACATCCCCCTCCAAGGTAGAGGAAACATCCCCCTCCAAGGTAGAGGGAACATCCACCTCCAAGGTAGAGGAAACATCCCCCTCCAAGGTAGAGGGAACATCCCCTCCAAGGTAGAGGGAACATCCCTCCAAGGTAGAGGAAACATCCCCTCCAAGGTAGAGGGAACATCCTCCAAGGTAGAGGGAACATCCCCTCCAAGGTAGAGGGAACATCCCCCTCCAAGGTAGAGGGAACATCCCCCTCCAAGGTAGAGGAAACATCCCCCTCCAAGGTAGAGGAAACATCCCCCTCCAAGGTAGAGGGAACATCCCCCTCCAAGGTAGAGGAAACATCCCCCCAAGGTAGAGGAAACATCCCCTCAAGGTAGAGGGAACATCCCCTCCAAGGTAGAGGAACATCCCCCTCCAAGGTAGAGGAAACATCCCCCTCCAAGGTAGAGGGAACATCCCCCTCCAAGGTAGAGGGAACATCCCCTCCAAGGTAGAGGGAACATCCCCTCCAAGGTAGAGGGAACATCCCCCTCCAAGGTAGAGGAAACATCCCCCTCCAAGGTAGAGAAACATCCCCCTCCAAGGTAGAGGGAACATCCCCTCCAAGGTAGAGGAAACATCCCGCTCCAAGGTAGAGGGAACATCCCCTCCAAGGTAGAGGGAACATCCCCCTCCAAGGTAGAGGAAACATCCCCCAAGGTAGAGGGAACATCCCCTCCAAGGTAGAGGGAACATCCTCCAAGGTAGAGGAAACATCCCCTCCAAGGTAGAGGGAACATCCCCCTCCAAGGTAGAGGGAACATCCCCTCCAAGGTAGAGGGAACATCCCCTCCAAGGTAGAGGGAACATCCCCCTCCAAGGTAGAGGGAACATCCCCTCCAAGGTAGAGGGAACATCCCCCTCCAAGGTAGAGGAAACATCCCCTCCAAGGTAGAGGAAACATCCCCTCAAGGTAGAGGGAACATCCCCCTCCAAGGTAGAGGAAACATCCCCCTCCAAGGTAGAGGAACATCCCCCTCCAAGGTAGAGGAAACATCCCCCTCCAAGGTAGAGGGAACATCCCCCTCCAAGGTAGAGGGAACATCCCCCTCCAAGGTAGAGGGAACATCCCCCTCCAAGGTAGAGGGAACATCCCCCTCCAAGGTAGAGGAAACATCCCCCTCCAAGGTAGAGGGAACATCCCCCTCCAAGGTAGAGGGAACATCCCCCTCCAAGGTAGAGGAAACATCCCCCTCCAAGGTAGAGGGAACATCCCCCTCCAAGGTAGAGGGAACATCCCCCTCCAAGGTAGAGGGAACATCCCCCTCCAAGGTAGAGGGAACATCCACCTCCAAGGTAGAGGGAACATCCCCCTCCAAGGTAGAGGAAACATCCCCCTCCAAGGTAGAGGGAACATCCCCCTCCAAGGTAGAGGAAACATCCCCCCAAGGTAGAGGGAACATCCCCCTCCACCTCCAAGGTAGAGGGAACATCCTCCAAGGTAGAGGGAACATCCCCCCAAGGTAGAGGGAACATCCCCCTCCAAGGTAGAGGGAACATCCCCCTCCAAGGTAGAGGAAACATCCCCCTCCAAGGTAGAGGGAACATCCCCTCAAGGTAGAGGAAACATCCCCCTCCAAGGTAGAGGAACATCCCCTCCAAGGTAGAGGAAACATCCCCTCCAAGGTAGAGGGAACATCCCCCTCCAATGTAGAGGGAACATCCCCTCCAAGGTAGAGGGAACATCCCCCTCCAAGGTAGAGGGAACATCCCCCCTCCAAGGTAGAGGAAACATCCCCCTCCAAGGTAGAGGGAACATCCCCTCCAAGGTAGAGGGAACATCCCCTCCAAGGTAGAGGAAACATCCCCTCCAAGGTAGAGGGAACATCCCCTCCAAGGTAGAGGGAACATCCCCCTCCAAGGTAGAGGGAACATCCCCTCCAAGGTAGAGGGAACATCCACCTCCAAGGTAGAGGGAACATCCCCCTCCAAGGTAGAGGAAACATCCCCCTCCAAGGTAGAGGGAACATCCCCCTCCAAGGTAGAGGAAACATCCCCTCCAAGGTAGAGGGAACATCCCCTCCAAGGTAGAGGGAACATCCCCCTCCAAGGTAGAGGGAACATCCCCCTCCAAGGTAGAGGGAACATCCCCCTCCAAGGTAGAGGGAACATCCCCCTCCAAGGTAGAGGGAACATCCCCCTCCAAGGTAGAGGGAACATCCCCCTCTAACTCCACCTCCAAGGTAGAGGGAACATCCCCCTCCAAGGTAGAGGGAACATCCCCCTCCAAGGTAGAGGGAACATCCCCCTCCAAGGTAGAGGGAACATCCCCCTCTAACTCCACCTCCAAGGTAGAGGCAACATCCCCCTCCACCTCCAAGGTAGAGGAAACATCCCCCTCCACCTCCAATAAATCAGTCTACTGTTTCCTTCTTTCTCTAGTAATTCTCCCTGAAATGGTTTACAATGAGATCCTGAAGTTGTTCCCTTAATAGTCTTTGTACTGGACCAGTTCTACCTTCAAAACCCTTCATAGTTTTACAACAAACTGATTTGCAGAAAAATGTCCTAAAATTAGCAACTGAATTGGTTCTTCGGTTGATTCTTCGTCTTTGTAAATCCAATGTACTACACTCTGTATTGAACTTCCCAACAATGTCCTTCACGTGTACAAAGACCACTACAATGTACAAAGACTGCAGTGTGGAAACAAAAGCTACAGTCTTAATCTCAGTCAGTTGGCAGGTAGCCCTAGCGATTAGAGCATATGGGGCAATAACCAAAAGGTTGCTTGTTTTAAATCCTCCGTTCTGCCCTGAGCCCCCACACAACTTCTCCCCAGGCACCGATGATGTGGACTTTGGTTAAGGCAGCCCCCCAAAAAAACACCTCTTTGATTCACAGGGTTATATGTGGAAGACACAAATATTCTTTAACATGTCTCCTCCCCTTCATCTACACAGGTTGAAGTGGACACACAGTCTGTGTCATGACAAGAGCAGGGGTTCCTGTATGAGCCTGTATGTAAAACTTTTTGTAAATGTTTATCTGATGTAGATTAAAGAACTGCGATCATTTAATATATGGAACTCCTCCTTGATGGTGAACGTGCGATGTTACGTGTGTGTGTGTGTGTGTGTGTGTGTGTGTGTGTGTGTGTGTGTGTGTGTGTGTGTGTGTGTGTGTGTGTGTGTGTGTGTGTGTGTGTGTGTGTGTGTGTGTGTGTGTGTGTGTGCGTGTGTGTGTGTGTGTGTGTGTGTGTGTGTGTGTGTGTGTCCGCTGTGTGTGTGTGTGTGTGTGTGTGTGTGTGTGTGTGTGTGTGTGTGTGTGTGTGTGTGTGTGTGTGTGTGTGTGTGTGTGTGTGTGTGTGTGTGTGTGTGTGTGTGTGATGCCCTGTTTCCCTATAATGTGTGTGGTCTCAGGTTGTGTTGCTGTCTGACACATTCCAGTTGGACTCATCCAGGCTTGGTAGGAAGGTAACCTTACACAGAGAGAGATAATGACCCTGTCTGTGACAGAGAGGAAAACCCACAGTGTTATTAATGTTATCACTATGGAACATTAAACTACCCACACAGTCCCTGTCACGATGGGGTTTATAAATGTCCATCTACCTGTCCTCTGTCTCTCTCATCCCTCCCTTCTCATTTCACCATACAACTCTCTACCAGCTACAGGTCAGTAACATTCAGTCACAGGTCAGTCACAGGTCTAGTCTCAGGTCTAGTCACAGGTCTAGTCACAGGTCAGTCACAGGTCTAGTCACAGGTCTAGTCACAGGTCTTGTTACAGGTCTTGTTACAGGTCTAGTCACAGGTCTAGTCTCAGGTCTAGTTACAGGTCTAGTCACAGGTCAGTAACAGGTCAGTCAGTAACAGTTAAAGAAAACGATAGGGTTGTTTAGGGTTGTATAGGGCTAGGGTTGTATAGGGTTAGGGTTTTACAATTCTGGTTACTTTCCTAAAATGTCTAGCCTAGTTACAGGCAACTGTACAGGAGGGTTGTCCCGGTCTGTTGCTGCCACTATGTTCCATCAGTCAGGATGTATGAATGAGGAGATGGAAGGCTTCTTTATTGAACACTGATAACTGATGTGATATTCAGTAATAACCCAGCCCGGGCAAACACACAGGAAGAATCTCTAACCCCACTAAGCTGCAGGTGGGACAGAAGATTAGCTGATTGGCTGCTGAAACTTTCTGTCCCTACTTTAATTTCACACTCTTCTCTCTCTCTCTCTCTCTCTCTCTCTCTCTCTCTCTCTCTCTCTCTCTCTCTCTCTCTCTCACACTCTCTCTCTCCCCTCTCTCTCCCCAGTGTCCCAGTCTGGTTGGTAATCCTCGTCTGAAAAAAGCCTGTTGTGGCGTGGGACTGAGAAAAGGGGGTGAGATAGACAGACAGACCCAGCCTGCAGTACGGAGCCGCAGCCTCGCAGCCAGGAGCCACTCAGCAAGGACCTGTCACATCACAGTACTGCAGCCCCACAGAGGACCCAGGCACCTGAAGGGCGAGAGAGAAGAACAGAGAGCAAAAGAGAGCAAAAGAGAGGAGACCAATCACAGGGTACGACGAGGGCACCACACCACATCACACCAGCCAGAAATGCAAACACCACCAAACTTTTGGAGAAACGACTAAACTTTTTTCCTCTTGATCAAAAGGAGACCTGTGCTGAGTTACATAGTACCTGATAGTTGGGTGAACAGCAGTGTTATACTGTTCTAGAGTGAGTTCTAGGGTGATCCGAGAGTGTTCCAGAGCGTTCCGGGAGAGTTCCAAGCGTGTTCTAGAGTGAGTTCTAGGGTTATCCGAGAGTGTTCCCGAGAGTTCCCGGGAGAGTTCCAAGCGTGTTCTAGAGTGAGTTCTAGGGTGATCCGAGTGTTCCCGAGAGTTCCCGGGAGAGTTCCAAGCGTATTCTAGAGTGTTCTATACAGTGTTCTAGAATATTTTCATCGGCCATAGGATCTGTGGGAACTAGAGCCAGACAGCAGGATGAGTGCCACTGAAGACATAGCAAAGGACTACTATGACTACCCTGATTGGAACATGGAGAACCCTGTGCCTACCAAGGTCCCAGCTGAGTGAGTACTGTTAACTCTTATTATTCCAGTTGTACAATCTCTGTTGTTCCAGACATTGTTGTTTCGTTGTTCTCTACTACTTGTTGTGGGCTTGTGACTTGGTTATCAGTGAAATCCTCTCCCTAATCCTTTCGTTGTATCAATGTTTAAAGTGTCCACCAAGGTCCCAGTCAAGTGAGTACACAGCAATGACATCTCTATGGGAGTAACTGTATTATACCATTCTGGATGACCCATCCATGTGAGAATTTACTTCTTGTTGTTTCATAGTTCTCTTCAACTTTTTGTGTGGGGTTATGATTTGAATGTTTTGAAATCTGCTTCATACACCCTTGGTTAAATGTTTGAATCATTCATTTGGGTGAACTGCTTCAATAAGGTCAAGTCTTTAACTAGATTTGCCTCAGGTGCATAAATAATATCTCCAGACAGTACATGTGGCTGAAACAGAAATATCTCCAGACAGTAGACGTGGCTGAAGCTTGGAGGTGATCAGTGTTATTAACTAATAGCCTCAGACATTAGACATGGCTGAAGCTTGGAGGTGATCAGTGTTATTAACTAATAGCACCAGACAGTAGACCTGGCTGAAGCTTGGAGGTGATCAGTGTTATTAACTAATAGCGCCAGACAGTAGACCTGGCTGAAGCTTGGAGGTGATCGGTGTTAATAACTAATAGCGCCAGACAGTAGACCTGGCTGAAGCCTGGAGGTGATCAGTGTTATTAACTACTAGCGCCAGACAGTAGACCTGGCTGAAGCCTGGTGGTGATCAGTGTTATTAACTAATAGCACCAGACAGTAGACCTGGCTGAAGCCTGGAGGTGATCAGTGTTATTAACTAATAGCACCAGACAGTAGACCTGGCTGAAGCCTGGAGGTGATCAGTGTTATTAACTAATAGCACCAGACATTAGACCTGGCTGAAGTGTGGAGGTGATCAGTGTTATTAACTAATGGCGCCAGACAGTAGACCTGGCTGAAGCCTGGAGGTGATCAGTGTTATTAACTAATAGCGCCAGACAGTAGACCTGGCTGAAGCTTGGAGGTGATCAGTGTTATTAACTAATAGCGCCAGACAGTAGACCTGGCTGAAGCCTGGAGGTGATCATTGTCATTAACTAATAGCGCCAGACAGTAGACCTGGCTGAAGCCTGGAGGTGATCAGTCTTATTAACTAATAGCACCAGACAGTAGACCTGGCTGAAGCCTGGAGGTGATCAGTGTTATTAACTAATAGCGCCCAAGGAACAGTGGGTTAACTGCCTTGTTCAGGGGCAGAACGATAGATTTTTACCTTGTCAGCTCGGGGATTCGATCCAGCAACCTTTCAGTAACTGGCCCAAAGGTCTAACCACTAGGTTACCTGCTGATAGTTTCGTTTAGTAACAGTCACTTGGTTTAGTAACACTAACATACGGTATCGTCCGTGTCAGTCAGCTGTCAATCATCGCTCTTTGTCCTGGGTTGTTTTGATTAGGGCACAGTGTAGCAAAAAATATTCCGCAACAGATATGAATGTTTTACTCAGACACTGCAGCACCTCCGTCTGTCAGCCAAACCTCCCTGCTCTGGCAGGCCTGTGTCTCATTCATTGGAAACAAACGGAAGAAAACAGACTGGGAGGGACTAGTTGAACTTGTCCAATAAGAATTGCTCATTTTAGTTTCAGTCGTAAAAGATTTTGCTATGCTGTGTCCTAATGAATATGAGCCTCTAGGCCTACGTATCATGCACGATCTATCCCTGGCATTCCTTGCTAGCATTTCTACTAGCATTAGCTTACTACGAGGCCCAGTAAATCCTATCTATCCCACCATTACTGCTGGCATTAGTCCAAGCATTACTGCTACAGGAGCTTTACTATAACTGCTGCATTACTATGAGACCCAGAAATACCAACGTTTTTTATGAAGACCTATCCCAAGATTTAGGATTATTGCTACAGTACCCATTCTATGAAGCATTTACAGCAGTACTGTGAATCGTTGTAGCCTCAACATGAAGCATTACTATGAAGCATTATAGCATTACTATGAAGCATTATAGCATTACTATGAAGCACTATAGTATTACTATGGAATAGTATAGCATTACCATTAAGCATTTTAGCATTATTATTAAGCATTACAGCATTACTATTAAGCATTATAGCATTACTGTTAAGCATTATAGCATTACTGTTAAGCATTATAGCATTACTGTTAAGCATTATAGCATTACTGTTAAGCATTATAGTATTACTGTTAAGCATTATAGCATTACTGTTAAGCATTATAGCATTACTGTTAAGCATTATAGCATTACTATTAAGCATTATATCATTACTATTAAGCATTATAGCATTACTATTAAGCATTATAGCATTACTATTATGCATTATAGCATTACTATTAAGCATTATAGCATTACTGTTAAGTATTATAGTATTACTGTTAAGCATTATAGTATTACTTTGAAGCATTGTAGATTTACTATGAGGCAATGTAGCATTACCATGAAGCATTATAGCATTACCATGAAGCATTATAGTACTACTATGAAGCATTGTAGCATTACTATGAAGCATTATAGCACTGCCATGTTGCGTTATAGCATCACCATGAAGCACTGTAGAATTACCATTAAGCATTATAGCATTTAAATGAAGCATTATAGCATTACTATGAATCATTACAGCATTACCATGAAGCATTATAGCATTCCTATGAACAATTAGAACATTATCATGAAGCATTACATTATATACAGCTGTAATACAACTACAGTACCCATAATGCAGTGTGTCTGTGTTTGTGAATGTTACTTTGCAGAGTAATCCCACCATGTGACCCTACAGCTGATGATAGACTCTACCACATCTGCATCTCTGCCATTTCTGTAAGTCCATGATGTACTACACTACCCATCATTCTCTGTTGTTTGTATGTCCATGATGTACCACAGTACCCAGAATTATCTATTGTCTGTAAGTCCATGATGTACTACAGTACCCATCATTCTCTGTTGTTTGTATGTCCATGATGTACCACAGTACCCAGAATTATCTCTTGTCTGTAAGTCCATGATGTACTACAGTACCCATAATGCTCTGTGTAACATATCTGGTTGTTTCTGTTATGCTGGGCGTACAGTACACAACTTTCAAAATCTTAACATTGCTGAGCTTCTCACATTAAACAACTACCTTTCCTGTAGTTTTATGTCTTGCCAACGTAGTGGTACGTCGACTAACTGATCTGACACAGACGGGGGTCCCACACTAATAAACTCAGCACAATAAACTGTGTTAATTTGCATCAAACTTAAAATGTGTAAATATTTGTATGAATGTAAAAAGATTCAACAACTGAGACATAAATTGAACAAGTTCCACAGACATGTGACTAACAGAAATGGAATAATGTGTCCCTGAACAAAGGGGGGGGGGGGTCAAAATCAAAAGTAACAGTCAGTTTCGGGTTTCTTGTGTGGCCACCAGCTGCATTAAGTACTGCAGTGCATCTCCTCCTCATGGACTGCACCAGATTTGCCAGTTCTTGCTGTGAGATGTTACCCCACTCTTCCACCAAGGCACCTGCAAGTTCCCAGACATTTCTGGAGGGAATGACCCTAGCCCTCACCCGCCGATCCAACAGGTCCCAGACGTGCTCAATGCGATTGAGATCCGGGCTCTTCACTGGCCATGGAAGAACACTGACCTTCCTGTCTTGCAGGAAATCACTGTAGCTCAGTTGGTAGAGCATGGCGCTTGTAACGCCAGGGTAGTGGGTTTGTTTCCCAGGACCACCCATACATAGAATGTATGCACACATGACTGTAAGTCGCTTTGGATAAAAGCGTCTGCTAAATGGCATATATTTTATATATATTTTTATATTTAGAAAGAGCAGTATGGCTGGTGGCATTGCCATGCTGGAGGGTCATGTCAGGAAGAGCCTGCAGGAAGGGTACCACATGAGGGAGGAGGGTGTCTTCCCTGTAACGCACAGCGTTGAGATTGCCTGCAATGACCACAAGCTCAGTCCGATGATGCTGTTTCACACCACCCCAGACCATGACGGACCCTCCACCTCCAAATCGATCCCGTTCCCGAGTACAGGTCTCGGAGTAACGCTCACTGTTTCGACGATAAATGCGAATCCAACCAGCACCCCTGGTGAGACAAAACAGTGACTCGTCAGTGATGAGCACTTTTTGCCAGTTCTGTCTGGTCCAGCGACGGTGGGTTTGTGCCTTACAGGTGACGCTGTTGGCCAATGATGTCAGGTGAGGACCTGCCTTACAACAGGCCTACAAGACCTGAGTCCAGCCTCTCTCAGCCTATTGCGGACAGTCTGAGCACTGATGGAGGGATTGTGTGTTCCTGGAGTAACTGGGAAAGTTGATGTTGCCATCCTGTACCTGTCCCGCAGGTGTGATGTTTGGATGTACCGATCCTGTGCAGGTGTTGTTGATCAGCTGTCCTCATAGTGGCCACATCTGCAGTCTACATCTGCAGTCCTCATGCCTCCTTGCTGCATGACTAAGGTGTAACTCGGGCAGTTGTTGTTGCCATCCTGTACCTGTCCCGCAGCTGTGATGTTTGGATGTTCCGATCCTGTGCAGGTGTTGTTACACTTGGTCTGCCACTGCGAGGACGATCAGCTGTCCGTCCTGTCTCCCTGTAGCGCTGTCTTAGTCGTCTCAGTACGGACATTGCCATTTATTGCCCTGGCCACATCTGGAGTCCTCATGCCTCCTTGCAGCATGCCTAAGGCACGTTCACGCAGAAGAGCAGGGATCCTGGGCATCTTTCTTTTGGTGTTTTTCAGAGTCAGTAGAAAGGCCTCTTTAGTGTCCTAAGTTTTCATAACTGGGACCTTAAATTGCCTACCGTCTGTAAGCTGTTAGTGTCTTAACGACCGTTCCACAGGTGTATGTTCATTAATTGTTTATGGTTCATTGAACAAGCATGGGAAACAGTGTTTAAACCCTTTACAATGGATTTTTACGAATTTTCTTTGAAAGACAGGGACGTTTCTTAGGATGTGATGATCCTCCATACCATAATGTCTCACTAAAACAATGGCGGGATTGTTAATGTAGCTACAATGAGCTGTGGCTCAAAGCAGCCTAGGTTTCTGTCAGAAATTCTAGCCAACGTTTAGATTTTTAATAACATTGCTAATGAACTTCCGAGCTGTAACAATTTGACACGTTGGCTTTGGTTAAAGGCAGAAATATGGGGACGTCTTGGACTGCTCAATGACGGGATCGGTAGCCCTCAGATTGTGTCTCTGTCGAGCATCGTGACGACCGCGCATCCCGAGATTTTGTCTTCGATCTCAAAAACATGTCAGGGACAGCTAAATCAGGGCCAAAATCATGTAAACTGTTGCTCTGGTCCACCTGAACCAGACTGTTCTGGCTCTGGTCCACCTGAACCAGACTGTTCTGGCTCTGGTCCACCTGAACCTGACTGTTAAGGCTCTGGTCCACCTGAACCAGACTGTTCTGGCTCTGGTCCACCTGAACCTGACTGTTCTGGCTCTGGTCCACCTAAACCTGACTGTTCTGGCTCTGGTCACCTCAACCTGACTGTTCTGGCTCTGGTCCACCTCAACCTGACTGTTCTGGCTCTGGTCCACCTGAACCTGACTGTTCTGGCTCTGGTCCACCTGAACCTGACTGTTCTGGCTCTGGTCCACCTGAACCAGACTGTTCTGGTTCTGGTCCACCTGAACCTGACTGTTCTGGCTCTGGTCCACCTCAACCAGACTGTTCTGGCTCTGCTCCACCTCAACCTGACTGTTCTGGCTCTGGTCACCTCAACCTGACTGTTCTGGCTCTGGTCCACCTGAACCTGACTGTTCTGGTTCTGGTCCACCTCAACCTGACTGTTCTGGCTCTGGTCCACCTAAACCTGACTGTTCTGGCTCTGGTCCACCTGAACCTGACTGTTCTGGCTCTGGTCCACCTAAACCTGACTGTTCTGGCTCTGGTCCACCTGAACCTGACTGTTCTGGCTCTGGTCCACCTAAACCTGACTGTTCTGGTCCACCTCCATGCTCTGGTCCACCTCAACCTGACTGTTCTGGCTCTGGTCCACCTGAACCTGACTGTTCTGGCTCTGGTCCACCTGAACCAGACTGTTCTGGCTCTGGTCCACCTGAACCTGACTGTTCTGGCTCTGGTCCACCTGAACCTGACTGTTCTGGCTCTGGTCCACCTGAACCAGACTGTTCTGGCTCTGGTCCACCTGAACCAGACTGTTCTGGCTCTGGTCCACCTGAACCTGACTGTTCTGGCTCTGGTCCACCTGAACCAGACTGTTCTGGCTCTGGTCCACCTGAACCTGACTGTTCTGGCTCTGGTCCACCTCAACCTGACTGTTCTGGCTCTGGTCCACCTGAACCTGACTGTTCTGGCTCTGGTCCACCTGAACCAGACTGTTCTGGCTCTGGTCCACCTGAACCTGACTGTTCTGGCTCTGGTCCACCTGAACCAGACTGTTCTGGCTCTGGTCCACCTGAACCTGACTGTTCTGGCTCTGGTCCACCTGAACCTGACTGTTCTGGCTCTGCTCACCTCAACCAGACGGTTCTGGCTTGTCTCAGCACAGTTTGTCTCAACACAGTTTGTCTCAACACAGTTTGTCTCAACGCAGTTTGTCTCAACACAGTTTGTCTCAACACAGTTTGTCTCAACACAGTTTGTCCCAGCACAGTTTGTCCCAGCACAGTTTGTCCCAGCACAGTTTGTCCCAGCACAGTTTGTCTCAACACAGGTTGTCTCAACACAGTTTGTCTCAGCACAGTTTGTCCCAGCACAGTTTGTCTCAGCACAGTTTGTCTCAGCACAGTTTGTCCCAGCACAGTTTGTCTCAACACAGTTTGTCCCAGCACAGTAGTGTGAAAAGCCCATTATGACACCATTATGTCATTACTTCACACACGTCTCACTCTCTGTCCTCTTCACGTTTACTCCACCTCTTCAGCCACATTCCCACTCTGTAATCCCCGGTGTAAAATGACTGTCTGATACTGTATAAAGCCATCAGCAACAACTCTTACACGATAAGGTTGTCTAGGTCAATATATAAATCAAATCAAATGGTATTTATAAAGCCCTTCTTACATCAGCTGATATCTCAAAGTGCTGTAAAGAAGCCCAAGCCTATAAAACCACAAACAGCCAAGCAATGCAGGTGTAGAAGCCAATATACCATGGTCTTTCCTGTAGATAAGATTACAGTGTGATTTCAACACCATTGGTGTGGTCTTCTGTAAGGACTTTATGTAACCTGATGTATTTATCCAGTAAACCCGTAGTGTTATATATCGACGGTACCATAGCTGATAACCCTCCAATCCACAACTAAACTACAGATTAAGAAGTTAATTTTTTTACTGCGGAGATGAAACCAGTCCGTTTTGGCTAAACATTCCACTCTTTGAACTCAATGTCATGTGTTTTTACTCCAAACAGGAATTTAAGGCCAAACACCATACCATAAAAGTTATTTTTTTCTTCCGTTTAGCATATCACAATCAACTTTTACCCGTTTGTTTCTATTACAAATATTGTATTAAAATATGCTAATGTATCATTAAATATGTGCAAATGAACTTTTCAGGACACTAGATTAAGTGAGCTGTGAAGTCACTCTAGGTCAATACTGCTCAGTGAGCTGTGAAGTCACTCTAGGTCAATACTGCTCAGTGAGCTGTGAAGTCACTCTAGGTCAATACTGCTCAGTGAGCTGTGAAGTCACTCTAGGTCAATACTGCTCAGTGAGCTGTGAAGTCACTCTAGGTCAATACTGTTCAGTGAGCTGTGAAGTCACTCTAGGTCAATACTGCTCAGTGAGCTGTGAAGTCACTCTAGGTCAATACTGCTCAGTGAGCTGTGAAGTCACTCTAGGTCAATACTGCTCAGTGAGCTGTGAAGTCACTCTAGGTCAATACTGCTCAGTGAGCTGTGAAGTCACTCTAGGTCAATACTGCTCAGTGAACTGTGAAGTCACTCTAGGTCAATACTGCTCAGTGAGCTGTTAAGTCACTCTAGGTCAATACTGCTCAGTGAGCTGTGAAGTCACTCTAGGTCAATACTGCTCAGTGAACTGTGAAGTCACTCTAGGTCAATACTGCTCAGTGAGCTGTGAAGTCACTCTAGGTCAATACTGCTCAGTGAGCTGTGAAGTCACTCTAGGTCAATACTGCTCAGTGAGCTGTGAAGTCACTCTAGGTCAATACTGCTCAGTGAACTGTGAAGTCACTCTAGGTCAATACTGCTCAGTGAGCTGTGAAGTCACTCTAGGTCAATACTGCTCAGTGAGCTGTGAAGTCACTCTAGGTCAATACTGCTCAGTGAGCTGTTAAGTCACTCTAGGTCAATACTGCTCAGTGAGCTGTGAAGTCACTCTAGGTCAATACTGCTCAGTGAGCTGTGAAGTCACTCTAGGTCAATACTGCTCAGTGAGCTGTGAAGTCACGCTAGGTCAATACTGCTCAGTGAGCTGTGAAGTCACTCTAGGTCAATACTGCTCAGTGAACTGCGAATCCACTCTAGGTCAATACTGTTCAGTGAGCTGTGAAGTCACTCTAGGTCAATACTGCTCAGTGAGCTGTGAAGTCACTCTAGGTCAATACTGCTCAGTGAGCTGTGAAGTCACTCTAGGTCAATACTGCTCAGTGAGCTGTGAAGTCACTCTAGGTCAATACTGCTCAGTGAGCTGTGAAGTCACTCTAGGTCAATACTGCTCAGTGAGCTGTGAAGTCCTGACTAATGGTGACCCAGTGAGACCCATGGAAACCCTTTTGTTGTGGGGTCTCCCACCCCCAGTCTTTGGTCTGACCCAGGGGAGAGGGCAGGGGGTCCACAGCTGCACAAGTGTCAAGGGTCAAATGGGTCGGGCAGAAGGACCAGACAGATGTGGCCAACTGAGATAACTGAAATGTCTCCTGGACTAATTGGTCTGTCTCCCGTTCTGTGGTGCAG
The DNA here is from genome assembly GCF_023373465.1 of Oncorhynchus keta. Lineage (NCBI taxonomy): Eukaryota > Metazoa > Chordata > Actinopteri > Salmoniformes > Salmonidae > Oncorhynchus > Oncorhynchus keta. The sequence continues at coordinate 43,075 of NW_026290880.1, read as the reverse complement.
CTGGTGGTCATGTTGATCCTAGCATTCCTTGCCAGGAGGATGAAGCTGGCGGATGGGCAGAAAAGGAGTTTACTCAGGTGAGACGCTCTTCTCTTACCCCATATTATAATCTTAGACCTCAACAAATACCTTTAAATGGCATCCTAATCCTCCCTTCTGTGGGAAAGTGAATTTACAAACGGAATAGGACTTTTTTATTTTATTTAAATGATATCCCCCCCAACCCTGCCGTCCACTCTGTTGCATCACATGACATCATATATCAAACCTGAAGCAGCTTGGTTCTAACATCCTGGTTCTAAATATTTTCCTGTTTGATCCCCAGCCCAGTGAACTTCCTGGACCACACGCAACACAAGGGCTTAGCTGTAGCAGTGTTTGGAGTGCTGTTCTGCAAACTGTTTGGTCTGGTCATAGCACCAAACCCTCTTCCCTTCACCACAGACCAAGCCAACAAACGTAAGGAGCAGGAAGATGTAGAAAATTGTGAAATGATATAGATCGGAGTAGTGTTTTGTTCCACAATTATTAGGAGTTCACAGCGAAACCTATTGTCATTCTTAGATCATTATTTTCACCACCAAAACTAGTTTACATACACTTAGGTTGGAGTCATTAAAACTAGTTTACATACACTTAGGTTGGAGTCATTAAAACTAGTTTACATACACTTAGGTTGGAGTCATTAAAACTAGTTTACATACACTTAGGTTGGAGTCATTAAAACTCATTTTTTCAACCAGTCCACACATTTCTTGTTAACAAACTATAGTTTTGGCGAGTCGGTTAGGACATCTATTTTGTGCAAGATACAAGTCATTTTTCAAACAGTTATTTACAGACAGAAGTGTACATACACTAAGTTGACTGTGCCTTTAAACAGCTTGGAAAATTCCAGAAAATTATGGCATGGCTTTAGAAGATTCTGATAGGTTAATTGACATCATTTTAGACATAACTTTAATTTTGGTGTACCTGTGGATGTATTTCAAGTCCTACCTCCAAACTCAGTGCCTCTTTGCTTGACATCATGGGAAAATCAAAAGAAATCAGAAAAAATTGTAGACCTCCACAAGTCTGGTTCATCCTTGGGAGTAATTTCCAAACACCTGAATGTACCATGTTCATCTGTACAAACAATAGTACGCAAGTATAAACATCATGGTACCATGCAGCTGTCATACCGCTCAGGAAGGAGACACGTTCTGGCTCCTAGAGATGAACGTACTTTGGTGCGAAAAGTGCAAATCAATCCCAGAACAACAGAAAAGGACCTTGTGAAGATGCTGGAGGAAACGGGTACAAAAGTATCTACATCCACAGTAAAACGAGTCCTATATCGACATAACCTGAAAGGCCGCTCAGCAAGGAAGAAGCCACTGCTCCAAAACCGCCATTAAAAACCCAGACTACGGTTTGCAACTGCACATGGGGACAAAGATCGTACCTTTTGGAGAAATTTCCTCTGATCTAATGAAACAAAAATAGAACTGTTTGGCCATAATGACCATCATTATGTTCAGAGGAAAAAGGGGGAGGCTTGCAAGCTGAAGACACCATCCCAACCGTGAAGCACGGGGGTGGCAGCATCATGTTGTGGGGGTGCTTTGCTGAAGAAAGGACTGGTGCACTTCACAAAATAGATGGCTTCATGAGGATGGAAAATTATGTGGATATATTGAAGCAACATCTCAAGACATCATTCAGGAAGTTAAAGCTTGGTCGCAAATGGGTCTTCCAAATGGACAATGACCCCAAGCATACTTCCAAAGTTGTTATAAGATAGCTTAAGGACGGCAAAGTCAAGGTATTGGAGCAGCCATCACAAAGCCCTGACCTCAATCCTATAGAACATTTGTGCACAGAACTGTAAAAGCGTGTGCGAGCAAAGAGGATGGGTCCTTTATGTTGTTGCTCATGGGTCCATTATGTTGTTGCTCATGGGTCCATTAAGACATGTTGTTGCTCATGGGTCCATTATGTTGTTGCTCATGGGTCCTTTATCTTGTTGCTCATGGGTCCATTATGTTGTTGCTCATGGGTCCTTTATCTTGTTGCTCATGGGTCCTTTATGTTGTTGCTCATGGGTCCTTTATGTTGTTGCTCATGGGTCCTTTATGTTGTTGCTCATGGGTCCATTAAGACATGTTGCTGCTCATGGGTCCTTTATGTTGTTGCTCATGGGTCCATTATGTTGTTGCTCATGGGTCCTTTATGTTGTTGCTCATGGGTCCATTATGTTGTTGCTCATGGGTCCTTTATGTTGCTGCTCATGGGTCCTTTATGTTGCTGCTCATGGGTCCTTTATGTTGTTGCTCATGGGTCCTTTATGTTGTTGCTCATGGGTCCTTTATGTTGTTGCTCATGGGTCCTTTATGTTGTTGCTCATGGGTCCTTTATGTTGTTGCTCATGGGTCCATTATGTTGATGCTCATGGGTCCTTTATGTTGTTGCTCATGGGTCCTTTATGTTGTTGCTCATGGGTCCATTAAGACATGTTGTTGCTCATGGGTCCTTTATGTTGTTGCTCATGGGTCCATTATCTTGTTGCTCATGGGTCCTTTATGTTGTTGCTCATGGGTCCATTATGTTGTTGCTCATGGGTCCTTTATCTTGTTGCTCATGGGTCCTTTATGTTGTTGCTCATGGGTCCTTTATGTTGTTGCTCATGGGTCCTTTATGTTGTTGCTCATGGGTCCATTAAGACATGTTGCTGCTCATGGGTCCTTTATGGTGTTGCTCATGGGTCCTTTATGTTGTTGCTCATGGGTCCATTAAGACATGTTGCTGCTCATGGGTCCTTTATGGTGTTGCTCATGGGTCCTTTATGTTGTTGCTCATGGGTCCATTATGTTGTTGCTCATGGGTCCATTATGTTGCTGCTCATGGGTCCTTTATCTTGTTGCTCATGGGTCCATTAAGACATGTTGTTGCTCATGGGTCCATTATGTTGTTGCTCATGGGTCCTTTATCTTGTTGCTCATGGGTCCTTTATCTTGTTGCTCATGGGTCCTTTATGTTGTTGCTCATGGGTCCATTATGTTGTTGCTCATGGGTCCTTTATGTTGTTGCTCATGGGTCCATTATGTTGCTGCTCATGGGTCCTTTATCTTGTTGCTCATGGGTCCTTTATGTTGTTGCTCATGGGTCCTTTATGTTGATGCTCATGGGTCCATTATGTTGTTGCTCATGGGTCCTTTATCTTGTTGCTCATGGGTCCTTTATCTTGTTGCTCATGGGTCCTTTATCTTGTTGCTCATGGGCCCTTTATCTTGTTGCTCATGGGTCCTTTATGTTGCTGCTCATGGGTCCTTTATGTTGTTGCTCATGGGTCCATTATGTTGTTGCTCATGGGTCCTTTATGTTGTTGCTCATGGGTCCATTATGTTGCTGCTCATGGGTCCTTTATCTTGTTGCTCATGGGTCCTTTATGTTGTTTCTCATGGGTCCTTTATCTTGTTGCTCATGGGTCCTTTATGTTGCTGCTCATGGGTCCTTTATGTTGTTGCTCATGGGTCCTTTATGTTGATGCTCATGGGTCCTTTATGTTGTTGCTCATGGGTCCTTTATGTTGCTGCTCATGGGTCCTTTATGTTGATGCTCATGGGTCCATTATGTTGTTGCTCATGGGTCCTTTATGTTGTTGCTCATGGGTCCTTTATCTTGTTGCTCATGGGTCCTTTATGTTGTTGCTCATGGGTCCTTTATGTTGTTGCTCATGGGTCCTTTATGTTGTTGCTCATGGGTCCTTTATGTTGTTGCTCATGGGTCCTTTATCTTGTTGCTCATGGGTCCTTTATGTTGTTGCTCATGGGTCCATTATGTTGCTGCTCATGGGTCCTTTATCTTGTTGCTCATGGGTCCTTTATGTTGTTTCTCATGGGTCCTTTATGTTGTTGCTCATGGGTCCTTTATGTTGTTGCTCATGGGTCCTTTATGTTGTTGCTCATGGGTCCATTATGTTGTTGCTCATGGGTCCTTTATCTTGCTGCTCATGGGTCCTTTATGTTGTTGCTCATGGGTCCTTTATGTTGTTGCTCATGGGTCCATTATGTTGTTGCTCATGAGTCCATTATGTTGTTGCTCATGGGTCCATTATGTTGTTGCTCATGGGTCCTTTGTTGTTGCTCATGGGTCCATTATGTTGTTGCTCATGGGTCCTTTATGTTGTTGCTCATGGGTCCATTATGTTGTTGCTCATGGGTCCTTTATGTTGTTGCTCATGGGTCCTTTATGTTGTTGCTCATGGGTCCATTATGTTGTTGCTCATGGGTCCTTTATGTTGTTGCTCATGGGTCCATTATGTTGTTGCTCATGGGTCCTTTATGTTGTTGCTCATGGGTCCTTTATGTTGTTGCTCATGGGTCCTTTATGTTGTTGCTCATGGGTCCTTTATGTTGTTGCTCATGGGTCCATTATGTTGTTGCTCATGGGTCCTTTATCTTGCTGCTCATGGGTCCTTTATGTTGTTGCTCATGGGTCCTTTATGTTGTTGCTCATGGGTCCATTATGTTGTTGCTCATGGGTCCATTATGTTGTTGCTCATGGGTCCATTATGTTGTTGCTCATGGGTCCTTTGTTGTTGCTCATGGGTCCATTATGTTGTTGCTCATGGGTCCTTTATGTTGTTGCTCATGGGTCCATTATGTTGTTGCTCATGGGTCCTTTATGTTGTTGCTCATGGGTCCTTTATGTTGTTGCTCATGGGTCCATTATGTTGTTGCTCATGGGTCCTTTATGTTGTTGCTCATGGGTCCTTTATGTTGTTGCTCATGGGTCCTTTATGTTGTTGCTCATGGGTCCTTTATGTTGTTGCTCATGGGTCCATTATGTTGTTGCTCATGGGTCCTTTATGTTGTTGCTCATGGGTCCTTTATGTTGCTGCTCATGGGTCCTTTAAGATGGAAATTACCTCAAGTCAATAATAACCATTTGGGTGATTGGTTGAGGCTTCTTGGGTGTGTGACATTACTCTGAGCCCTTACCAAAACACAAAACATGGCGGGCAGTTTTTCTCGCCTCGGATCTGAAACCACCAACTTCAATGACAGTTAATTAAAACATTCCTGTGACAATAACACCTAGCAGGGCTCGCTAGCTAACTGCAGTGTGTGAGTCATCTCAGTAGTTCTTTGACAATAACACCTAGCAGGGCTCGCTAGCTAACTGCAGTGTGTGAGTCATCTCAGTAGTTCTTTGACAATAACACCTAGCAGGGCTCGCTAGCTAACTGCAGTGTGTGAGTCATCTCAGTAGTTCTTTGACAATAACACCTAGCAGGGCTCGCTAGCTAACTGCAGTGTGTGAGTCATCTCAGTAGTTCTTTGACAATAACACTGTTACCTAGCAGGGCTCGCTAGCTAACTGCAGTGTGTGAGTCATCTCAGTAGTTCTTTGACAATAACACCTAGCAGGGCTCGCTAGCTAACTGCAGTGTGTGAGTCATCTCAGTAGTTCTTTGACAATAACACCTAGCAGGGCTCGCTAGCTAACTGCAGTGTGTGAGTCATCTCAGTAGTTCTTTGACAATAACACCTAGCAGGGCTCGCTAGCTAACTGCAGTGTGTGAGTCATCTCAGTAGTTCTTTGACAATAACACCTAGCAGGGCTCGCTAGCTAACTGCAGTGTGTGAGTCATCTCAGTAGTTCTTTGACAATAACACCTAGCAGGGCTCGCTAGCTAACTGCAGTGTGTGAGTCATCTCAGTAGTTCTTTGACAATAACACCTAGCAGGGCTCGCTGCTAACTGCAGTGTGTGAGTCATCCCAGTAGTTCTTTGACAATAACACCTAGCAGGGCTCGCTAGCTAACTGCAGTGTGTGAGTCATCCCAGTAGTTCTTTGACAATAACACCTAGCAGGGCTCGCTAGCTAACTGCAGTGTGTGAGTCATCTCAGTAGTTCTTTGACAATAACACCTAGCAGGGCTCGCTAGCTAACTGCAGTGTGTGAGTCATCTCAGTAGTTCTTTGACAATAACACCTAGCAGGGCTCGCTAGCTAACTGCAGTGTGTGAGTCATCTCAGTAGTTCTTTGACAATAACACCTAGCAGGGCTCGCTAGCTAACTGCAGTGTGTGAGTCATCTCAGTAGTTCTTTGACAATAACACCTAGCAGGGCTCGCTAGCTAACTGCAGTGTGTGAGTCATCCCAGTAGTTCTTTGACAATAACACCTAGCAGGGCTCGCTAGCTAACTGCAGTGTGTGAGTCATCTCAGTAGTTCTTTGACAATAACACCTAGCAGGGCTCGCTAGCTAACTGCAGTGTGTGAGTCATCTCAGTAGTTCTTTGACAATAACACCTAGCAGGGCTCGCTAGCTAACTGCAGTGTGTGAGTCATCTCAGTAGTTCTTTGACAATAACACCTAGCAGGGCTCGCTAGCTAACTGCAGTGTGTGAGTCATCTCAGTAGTTCTTTGACAATAACACCTAGCAGGGCTCGCTAGCTAACTGCAGTGTGTGAGTCATCTCAGTAGTTCTTTGACAATAACACCTAGCAGGGCTCGCTAGCTAACTGCAGTGTGTGAGTCATCCCAGTAGTTCTTTGACAATAACACCTAGCAGGGCTCGCTAGCTAACTGCAGTGTGTGAGTCATCCCAGTAGTTCTTTGACAATAACACCTAGCAGGGCTCGCTAGCTAACTGCAGTGTGTGAGTCATCTCAGTAGTTCTTTGACAATAACACCTAGCAGGGCTCGCTAGCTAACTGCAGTGTGTGAGTCATCTCAGTAGTTCTTTGACAATAACACCTAGCAGGGCTCGCTAGCTAACTGCAGTGTGTGAGTCATCTCAGTAGTTCTTTGACAATAACACCTAGCAGGGCTCGCTAGCTAACTGCAGTGTGTGATTCATCTCAGTAGTTCTTTGACAATAACACCTAGCAGGGCTCGCTAGCTAACTGCAGTGTGTGAGTCATCTCAGTAGTTCTTTGACAATAACACCTAGCAGGGCTCGCTAGCTAACTGCAGTGTGTGAGTCATCTCAGTAGTTCTTTGACAATAACACTGTTACCTAGCAGGGCTCGCTAGCTAACTGCAGTGTGTGAGTCATCTCAGTAGTTCTTTGACAATAACACTGTTACCTAGCAGGGCTCGCTAGCTAACTGCAGTGTGTGAGTCATCTCAGTAGTTCTTTGACAATAACACCTAGCAGGGCTCGCTAGCTAACTGCAGTGTGTGAGTCATCTCAGTAGTTCTTTGACAATAACACCTAGCAGGGCTCGCTAGCTAACTGCAGTGTGTGAGTCATCTCAGTAGTTCTTTGACAATAACACCTAGCAGGGCTCGCTAGCTAACTGCAGTGTGTGAGTCATCTCAGTAGTTCTTTGACAATAACACCTGGCAGGGCTCGCTAGCTAACTGCAGTGTGTGAGTCATCTCAGTAGTTCTTTGACAATAACACCTAGCAGGGCTCGCTAGCTAACTGCAGTGTGTGAGTCATCTCAGTAGTTCTTTGACAATAACACCTAGCAGGGCTCGCTAGCTAACTGCAGTGTGTGAGTCATCTCAGTAGTTCTTTGACAATAACACCTAGCAGGGCTCGCTAGCTAACTGCAGTGTGTGAGTCATCTCAGTAGTTCTTTGACAATAACACCTAGCAGGGCTCGCTAGCTAACTGCAGTGTGTGAGTCATCTCAGTAGTTCTTTGACAATAACACCTAGCAGGGCTCGCTAGCTAACTGCAGTGTGTGAGTCATCTCAGTAGTTCTTTGACAATAACACCTAGCAGGGCTCGCTAGCTAACTGCAGTGTGTGAGTCATCTCAGTAGTTCTTTGACAATAACACCTAGCAGGGCTCGCTAGCTAACTGCAGTGTGTGAGTCATCTCAGTAGTTCTTTGACAATAACACCTAGCAGGGCTCGCTAGCTAACTGCAGTGTGTGAGTCATCTCAGTAGTTCTTTGACAATAACACCTAGCAGGGCTCGCTAGCTAACTGCAGTGTGTGAGTCATCTCAGTAGTTCTTTGACAATAACACCTAGCAGGGCTCGCTAGCTAACTGCAGTGTGTGAGTCATCTCAGTAGTTCTTTGACAATAACACCTAGCAGGGCTCGCTAGCTAACTGCAGTGTGTGAGTCATCCCAGTAGTTCTTTGACAATAACACCTAGCAGGGCTCGCTAGCTAACTGCAGTGTGTGAGTCATCTCAGTAGTTCTTTGACAATAACACCTAGCAGGGCTCGCTAGCTAACTGCAGTGTGTGAGTCATCTCAGTAGTTCTTTGACAATAACACCTAGCAGGGCTCGCTAGCTAACTGCAGTGTGTGAGTCATCTCAGTAGTTCTTTGACAATAACACTGTTACCTAGCAGGGCTCGCTAGCTAACTGCAGTGTGTGAGTCATCTCAGTAGTTCTTTGACAATAACACTGTTACCTAGCAGGGCTCGCTAGCTAACTGCAGTGTGTGAGTCATCTCAGTAGTTCTTTGACAATAACACCTAGCAGGGCTCGCTAGCTAACTGCAGTGTGTGAGTCATCTCAGTAGTTCTTTGACAATAACACCTAGCAGGGCTCGCTAGCTAACTGCAGTGTGTGAGTCATCTCAGTAGTTCTTTGACAATAACACCTAGCAGGGCTCGCTAGCTAACTGCAGTGTGTGAGTCATCTCAGTAGTTCTTTGACAATAACACCTAGCAGGGCTCGCTAGCTAACTGCAGTGTGTGAGTCATCTCAGTAGTTCTTTGACAATAACATCTAGCAGGGCTCGCTAGCTAACTGCAGTGTGTGAGTCATCTCAGTAGTTCTTTGACAATAACACCTAGCAGGGCTCGCTAGCTAACTGCAGTGTGTGAGTCATCTCAGTAGTTCTTTGACAATAACACCTAGCAGGGCTCGCTAGCTAACTGCAGTGTGTGAGTCATCTCAGTAGTTCTTTGACAATAACACCTAGCAGGGCTCGCTAGCTAACTGCAGTGTGTGAGTCATCTCAGTAGTTCTTTGACAATAACACCTAGCAGGGCTCGCTAGCTAACTGCAGTGTGTGAGTCATCTCAGTAGTTCTTTGACAATAACACCTAGCAGGGCTCGCTAGCTAACTGCAGTGTGTGAGTCATCTCAGTAGTTCTTTGACAATAACACCTAGCAGGGCTCGCTAGCTAACTGCAGTGTGTGAGTCATCTCAGTAGTTCTTTGACAATAACACCTAGCAGGGCTCGCTAGCTAACTGCAGTGTGTGAGTCATCTCAGTAGTTCTTTGACAATAACACCTAGCAGGGCTCGCTAGCTAACTGCAGTGTGTGAGTCATCTCAGTAGTTCTTTGACAATAACACCTAGCAGGGCTCGCTAGCTAACTGCAGTGTGTGAGTCATCTCAGTAGTTCTTTGACAATAACACTGTTACCTAGCAGGGCTCGCTAGCTAACTGCAGTGTGTGAGTCATCTCAGTAGTTCTTTTGTAAAACACCTCACCTAGCGAAATTCTAATTTGCGACGCTAGCTAGCTAAACGCATTAGCTCGGCTGCTTCTAGACTCGGGAGCTCATGAGGGTTCAGGAGCCAGTGAGTTTGATCATTTCACCATGGGCAACAACAGCTTGTTACAAATTAGTTTTCAGCCAAATATGTTAAGCTAATGGTTAGTTTATCCATTGCCCAATGAATTTAGAACGATAGCTACTGGCTGATATTGAGCCCTGGAGCCCACTGGTGAGACATGATTACACCATGGGCAACAATAACTGGCGACTATTTTGTTTCCTGTAAAATGTGTCAAACTTATCGTTAGTTTTTCTGCATTTAGACTCCTTACATCGGTCTTCAAAGGCCCAGTAAGTCAACAGAAGCTGGCAGATTAATTACTTACAAACAACAGCTGCAAATTCCAACAAAACGAGGTTTTAAAGTTCTAACAGCACTATCATGAATCAGGCAAAGCAATTTGTGGGGTTAGATTGCAGTATTTACATGTATTTCATTTCATTTCATAGAACAAATGTTGTTGTGTTTTAGCACATTTGTCAAACTGGCTTTAGCCACAGAGGGAGCAGGCCTGGGGGGAATTGCCTTGCAACATTATACCTAGGAGGGAATCAAAGTCAGCATAGCGCAACAAATTCCCGAGTCCGAACAGACATCTAAAATGGAAAAAAATATATACGATTTCATCTAATAGGGTCTTACAATCTTGTGTCCGACATGGCCGGTTCTAGACAGCCCTGTGGGTCTGTGAAGCATTGTGGATAGTGAGTCATACTCCTAACCAGATATTATAGTCTGATTCACTGTTTGATTTACTAGCTGGGGAGACATTTGAAAAGAGGGGCATCTGTTCGAAAGGAAAGCCAAGCTCGAGTCAGAGGTGTAAAAACCAATATGTTAACACAATACTCAGATCAGTTGGATCATTCATGCAATAGTTGTTGTTACATAATATTTTTTTTTCTACATGTGACTCTTCTTTTCGACTTAGCAAAAGCTTTATACGCTTTGTGTTGAAATTACGGAAGACTTTACTAAGCAACCAGTACCCCACTGTTATACTGTACACACAAGCTCAAACAGCTGCGGGGCAGTATAGTAACAGCTGAGGGACAGTTTAGTAACAGAGAGACAGTATAGTAACAGCTGAGGGACAGTATAGTAACTGCTGAGGGGCAGTATAGTAACAGAGAGACAGTATAGTAACAGCTGAGAGACAGTATAGTAACAGCTGAGAGACAGTATAGTAACAGAGAGACAGTATAGTAACAGAGAGACAGTATAGTAACAGCTGAGAGACAGTGTAGTAACAGCTGAGAGACAGTATAGTAACAGAGAGACAGTATAGTAACAGAGAGACATTATAGTAACAGCTGAGGGACAGTATAGTAACAGCTGAGAGACAGTATATTAACATAGAGACAGTATAGTAACAGAGAGACAGTATAGTAACAGCTGAGGGACAGTATAGTAACAGAGAGACAGTATAGTAACAGAGAGACAGTATAGTAACAAAGAGACTGTATAGTAACAGCTGAGAGACAGTATAGTAACAGCTGAGGGACAGTATAGTAACAGCTGAGATACAGTATAGTAACAGCTGAGAGACAGTATAGTAACAGAGAGACAGTATAGTAACAGAGAGACAGTATAGTAACAGCTGAGAGACAGTATAGTAAGAGCTGAGGTACAGTATAGTAACAGAGAGACAGTATAGTAACAGCTGAGAGACAGTATAGTCACAGAGAGACAGTATAGTAACAGAGAGACAGTATAGTAACAGCTGAGGGTCCGTATAGTAACAGAGAGACAGTATAGTAACAGAGAGACAGTATAGTAACAGCTGAGAGACAGTATAGTAACAGAGAGACAGTATAGTAAGAGCTGAGGGACAGTATAGTAACAGAGAGACAGTATAGTAACAGAGAGACAGTATAGTAACAGAGAGACAGTATAGTAACAGAGAGACAGTATAGTAACAGAGAGACAGTATAGTAACAGCCGAGAGACAGTATAGTAACAGAGAGACAGTATAGTAACAGCTGAGGGACAGTATAGTAACAGAGAGACAGTATAGTAAGAGCTGAGGGACAGTATAGTAACAGAGAGACAGTATAGTAACAGAGAGACAGTATAGTAACAGAGAGACAGTATAGTAACAGAGAAAAAGTATAGTAACAGAGAGACAGTATAGTAACAGAGAGACAGTATAGTAACAGAGAGCCAGTATAGTAACAGAGAGACAGTATAGTAACAGCTGAGGGACAGTATAGGAACAGAGAGACAGTATAGTAACAGAGAGACATTATAGTAACAGAGAGACAGTATAGTAACAGAGAGACAGTATAGTAACAGAGAGACAGTATAGTAACAGCTGAGGGACAGTATAGTAACAGAGAGACAGTATAGTAACAGAGAGACATTATAGTAACAGAGAGACAGTATAGTAACAGACATTTACATTTACATAGTAACAGAGAGACAGTATAGTAACAGAGAGACAGTATAGTAACAGCTGAGAGACAGTATAGTAACAGAGAGACAGTATAGTAACAGAGAGAGAGTATAGTAACAGAGGGACAGTATAGTAACAGCTGAGGGACAGTATAGTAACAGCTGAGGGACAGTATAGTAACAGAGAGACAGTATAGTAACAGAGAGACATTATAGTAACAGAGAGACAGTATAGTAACAGACATTTACATTTTACATTTACATTTACATTTACATAGTAACAGAGAGACAGTATAGTAACAGAGAGACAGTATAGTAACAGCTGAGAGACAGTATAGTAACAGAGAGACAGTATAGTAACAGCTGAGAGACAGTATAGTAACAGAGAGACAGTATAGTAACAGCTGAGAAACAGTATAGTAACACAGAGACAGTATAGTAACAGCTGAGAGACAGTATAGTAACAGAGAGACAGTATAGTAACAGAGAGACAGTATAGTAACAGCTGAGAAACAGTATAGTAACACAGAGACAGTATAGTAACAGCTGAGGGACAGTATAGTAACAGAGAGACAGTATAGTAACAGAGAGACAGTATAGTAACAGCTGAGAGACAGTATAGTAACAGAGAGACAGTATAGTAACAGCAGAGAGACAGTATAGTAACAGAGAGACAGTATAGTAACAGAGAGACAGTATAGTAACAGCTGAGAGTCAGTATAGTAACAGAGAGACAGTATAGTAACAGCTGAGAGACAGTATAGTAACAGAGAGACAGTATAGTAACAGAGAGACAGTATAGTAACAGAGAGACAGTATAGTAACAGCTGAGAGACAGTATAGTAACAGAGAGACCGTATAGTAACAGAGGGACAGTATAGTAACAGAGAGACAGTATAGTAACAGAGAGACATTATAGTAACAGAGAGACAGTATAGTAACAGAGAGACAGTATAGTAACAGCTGAGAGACAGTATAGTAACAGAGAGACAGTATAGTAACAGCTGAGAGACAGTATAGTAACAGAGGGACAGTATAGTAACAGCTGAGAAACAGTATAGTAACAGCAGTATAGTAACAGCTGAGACAGTATAGTAACAGAGGGACAGTATAGTAACAGAGAGACAGTATAGTAACAGCTGAGAGACAGTATAGTAACAGCTGACAGTAGACAGTATAGTAACAGAGAGACAGTATAGTAACAGAGAGACAGTATAGTAACAGCTGAGAGACAGTATAGTAACAGCAGAGAGACAGTATAGTAACAGAGAGACAGTATAGTAACAGAGAGACAGTATAGTAACAGAGAGACAGTATAGTAACAGAGAGACAGTATAGTAACAGCTGAGGGACAGTATAGTAACAGAGAGACAGTATAGTAACAGCTGAGAGACAGTATAGCAACAGAGAGACAGTATAGTGACAGTATAGTAACAGCTGAGGGACAGTATAGTAACAGATAGACAGTATAGTAACAGAGAGACAGTATAGTAACAGAGCAGTATAGTAACAGAGTATAGTAACAGCTGAACAGAGACAGTATAGTAACAGCTGAGAGGACAGTATAGTAACAGCTATAGTAACAGAGACAGTATAGTAACAGAGGACAGTATAGTAACAGCTCAGAGACAGTATAGTAACAGCTGAGAGACAGTATAGTAACAGAGGGACAGTATAGTAACAGCTGAGAGACAGTATAGTAACAGCTGAGGGACAGTATAGTAACAGAGAGACAGTATAGTAACAGAGAGACAGTATAGTAACAGCTGAGAGACAGTATAGTAACAGACAGACAGTATAGTAACAGCTGAGAGACAGTATAGTAACAGAGGGACTGTAACAGAGACAGTATAGTAACAGAGAGACAGTATAGTAACAGAGAGAGACAGTATAGTAACAGAGAGACAGTATAGTAACAGCTGAGAGACAGTATAGTAACAGAGGACAGTATAGTAACAGCTGAGAGACAGTATAGTAACAGCTGTAACAGAGACAGTATAGTAACAGCTGAGGGACAGTATAGTAACAGAGAGACAGTATAGTAACAGAGAGACAGTATAGTAACAGAGAGACAGTATAGTAACAGAGAGACAGTATAGTAACAGAGAGACAGTATAGTAACAGCTGAGAGACAGTATAGTAACAGAGAGACAGTATAGTAACAGCTGAGAGGACAGTATAGTAACAGAGAGACAGTATAGTAACAGAGAGACAGTATAGTAACAGCTGAGAGACAGTATAGTAACAGAGAGACAGTATAGTAACAGAGAGACAGTATAGTAACAGCTGAGAGACAGTATAGTAACAGCTGAGAGACAGTATAGTAACAGCTGAGAAACAGTATAGTAACAGAGAGACAGTATAGTAACAGAGAGACAGTATAGTAACAGAGAGACAGTATAGTAACAGCTGAGAGACAGTATAGTAACAGCTGAGAGACAGTATAGTAACAGAGAGACAGTCTAGTAACAGAGAGACAGTATAGTAACAGCTGAGAGACAGTATAGTAACAGAGAGACAGTATAGTAACAGAGAGACAGTATACTAACAGAGGGACAGTATAGTAACAGCTGAGGGACAGTATAGTAACAGAGAGACAGTATAGTAACAGAGAGACAGTATAGTAACAGAGAGACAGTATAGTAACAGAGAGACAGTATAGTAACAGAGAGACAGTATAGTAACAGAGGGACAGTATAGTAACAGCTGAGGGACAGTATAGTAACAGAGAGACAGTATAGTAACAGAGAGACAGTATAGTAACAGAGAGACAGTATAGTAACAGAGAGACAGTATAGTAACAGAGAGATAGTATAGTAACAGCTGAGGGACAGTATAGTAACAGAGAGACAGTATAGTAACAGCTGAGAGACAGTATAGTAACAGATAGACAGTATAGTAACAGAGAGACAGTATAGTAACAGAGGGACAGTATAGTAACAGCTGAGAGACAGTATAGTAACAGTTGAGAGACAGTATAGTAACAGCTGAGGGACAGTATAGTAACATAGAGACAGTATAGTAACAGAGAGACAGTATAGTAACAGCTGAGAGACAGTATAGTAACAGCTGAGGGACAGTATAGTAACATAGAGACAGTATAGTAACAGAGAGACAGTATAGTAACAGCTGAGGGACAGTATAGTAACAGAGAGACAGTATAGTAACAGAGAGACAGTATAGTAACAGCTGAGGACAGTATAGTAACAGCTGAGAGACAGTATAGTAACAGCTGAGGGACAGTATAGTAACAGAGAGACAGTATAGTAACAGAGAGACAGTATAGTAACGGCTGAGAGACAGTATAGTAACAGAGAGACAGTATAGTAACAGCTGAGAGACAGTATAGTACCAGCTGAGGACAGTATAGTAACAGAGGGACAGTATAGTAACAGAGAGACAGTATTGTAACAGAGAGACAGTATAGTAACAGCTGAGAGACAGTATAGTAACAGAGAGACAGTATAGTAACAGAGAGACAGTATAGTAACAGCTGAGAGACAGTATAGTAAGAGCTGAGGTACAGTATAGTAACAGAGAGACAGTATAGTAACACCTGAGAGACAGTATAGTCACAGAGAGACCGTATAGTAACAGAGAGACAGTATAGTAACAGCTGAGGGTCAGTATAGTAACAGAGAGACAGTATAGTAACAGAGAGACAGTATAGTAACAGAGAGACAGTATAGTAACAGCTGAGAGACAGTATAGTAACAGAGAGACAGTATAGTAAGAGCTGAGGGACAGTATAGTAAAAGAGAGACAGTATAGTAACAGAGAGACAGTATAGTAACAGAGAGACAGTATAGTAACAGAGAGACAGTATAGTAACAGAGAGACAGTATAGTAACAGAGAGCCAGTATAGTAACAGAGAGACAGTATAGTAACAGCTGAGAGACAGTATAGTAACAGCTGAGGGACAGTATAGTAACAGAGAGACAGTATAGTAACAGAGAGACATTATAGTAACAGCTGAGAGACAGTATAGTAACAGCTGAGGGACAGTATAGTAACAGAGAGACAGTATAGTAACAGAGAGACAGTATAGTAACAGCTGAGAGACAGTGTAGTAACAGAGAGACAGTATAGTAACAGAGAGACAGTATAGTAACAGAGAGACAGTATAGTAACAGCTGAGGGACAGTATAGTAACAGCTGAGAGACAGTATAGTACCAGCTGAGGGACAGTATAGTAACAGAGTGACAGTATAGTAACAGAGAGACAGTATAGTAACAGAGAGACAGTATAGTAACAGTTGAGAGACAGTATAGTAACAGCTGAGGGAAAGTATAGTAACAGAGAGACAGTATAGTAACAGAGAGACAGTTTAGTAACAGAGAGGCAGTATAGTAACAGCTGAGAGACAGTATAGTAACAGAGAGACAGTATAGTAACAGCTGAGAGACAGTATAGTAACAGCTGAGGGACAGTATAGTAACAGCTGAGAGACAGTATAGTAACAGAGAGACAGTATAGTAACAGAGAGACAGTATAGTAACAGAGAGACAGTATAGTAACAGCTGAGGGACAGTATGGTAACAGAGAGACAGTATAGTAACAGAGAGACAGTATAGTAACAGAGAGACAGTATAGTAACAGAGAGACATTATAGTAACAGCTGAGAGACATTATGGTAACAGCTGAGGGACAGTATAGTAACAGCTGAGAGACAGTATAGTAACAGAGAGACAGTATAGTAACAGAGAGACGGTATAGTAACAGCTGAGAGACAGTATAGTAACAGCTGAGGGACTGTATAGTAAAAGAGAGTCAGTATAGTAACAGAGAGACAGTATAGTAACAGAGAGACAGTTTAGTAACAGAGAGACAGTATAGTAACAGCTGAGAGACAGTATAGTAACAGAGTGACAGTATAGTAACAGAGAGACAGTATAGTAACAGAGAGACAGTATAGTAACAGCTGAGAGACAGTATAGTAACAGCTGAGAGACAGTATAGTAACAGAGAGACAGTATAGTAATTGAGAGACAGTATAGTAACAGAGAGACAGTATAGTAACAGCTGAGAGACAGTATAGTAACAGCTGAGAGACAGTATAGTAACAGAGAGACAGTCTAGTAACAGAGAGACAGTATAGTAACAGCTGAGAGACAGTATAGTAACAGAGAGACAGTATAGTAACAGAGAGACAGTATAGTAACAGAGAGACAGTATAGTAACAGAGGGATAGTATAGTAACAGCTGAGGGACAGTATAGTAACAGAGACAGTATAGTAACAGAGAGACAGTATAGTAACAGAGAGACAGTATAGTAACAGAGGGACAGTATAGTAACAGCTGAGAGGACAGTATAGTAACAGAGAGACAGTATAGTAACAGAGAGACAGTATAGTAACAGAGAGACAGTATAGTAACAGAGAGACAGTATAGTAACAGAGAGATAGTATAGTAACAGCTGAGGGACAGTATAGTAACAGAGAGACAGTATAGTAACAGCTGAGAGACAGTATAGTAACAGATAGACAGTATAGTAACAGAGAGACAGTATAGTAACAGCTGAGAGACAGTATAGTAACAGCTGAGAGACAGTATAGTAACAGTTGAGAGACAGTATAGAGAGACAGTATAGTAACAGAGACAGTATAGTAACAGCTGAGAGACAGTATAGTAACAGCTGAGGGACAGTATAGTAACAGAGAGACAGTATAGTAACAGCTGAGGGACAGTATAGTAACAGAGAGACAGTATAGTAACAGAGATACAGTATAGTAACAGCTGAGGGACAGTATAGTAACAGCTGAGAGACAATATAGTAACAGCTGAGGGACAGTATAGTAACAGAGAGACAGTATAGTAACAGAGAGACAGTATAGTAACAGCTGAGAGACAGTATAGTAACAGAGAGACAGTATAGTAACAGCTGAGAGACAGTATAGTACCAGCTGAGGGACAGTATAGTAACAGAGGGACAGTATAGTAACAGAGAGACAGTATTGTAACAGAGAGACAGTATAGTAACAGCTGGGAGATAGTATAGTAACAGAGAAACAGTATAGTAACAGAGAGACAGTATAGTAACAGCTGAGAGACAGTATAGTAAGAGCTGAGGTACAGTATAGTAACAGAGAGACAGTATAGTAACACCTGAGCGACAGTATAGTCACAGAGAGACAGTATAGTAACAGAGAGACAGTATAGTAACAGCTGAGGGTCAGTATAGTAACAGAGAGACAGTATAGTAACAGAGAGACAGTATAGTAACAGAGAGACAGTATAGTAACAGCTGAGAGACAGTATAGTAACAGAGAGACAGTATAGTAAGAGCTGAGGGACAGTATAGTAACAGAGAGACAGTATAGTAACAGAGAGACAGTATAGTAACAGAGAGACAGTATAGAGACAGTATAGTAACAGAGAGACAGTATAGTAACAGCTGAGAGACAGTATAGTAACAGAGAGAGAGTATAGTAACAGAGAGACAGTATAGTAACAGCTGAGAGACAGTATAGTAACAGAGAGACAGTATAGTAACAGAGAGACAGTATAGTAACAGAGAGACAGTATAGTAACAGAGAGACAGTATAGTAACAGCTGAGGGACAGTATAGTAACAGCTGAGAGACAGTATAGTAACAGCTGAGGGACAGTATAGTAACAGAGTGACAGTATAGTAACAGAGAGACAGTATAGTAACAGAGAGACAGTATAGTAACAGCTGAGAGACAGTATAGTAACAGCTGAGGGAAAGTATAGTAACAGAGAGACAGTATAGTAACAGAGAGACAGTATAGTAACAGAGAGACAGTTTAGTAACAGAGAGGCAGTATAGTAACAGCTGAGAGACAGTATAGTAACAGAGAGACAGTATAGTAACAGCTGAGAGACAGTATAGTAACAGCTGAGGGACAGTATAGTAACAGCTGAGAGACAGTATAGTAACAGAGAGACAGTATAGTAACAGAGAGACAGTATAGTAACAGAGAGACAGTATAGTAACAGAGAGACAGTATAGTAACAGAGAGACAGTATAGTAACAGAGAGATAGTATAGTAACAGCTGAGGACAGTATAGTAACAGAGAGACAGTATAGTAACAGCTGAGACAGTATAGTAACAGATAGACAGTATAGTAACAGAGAGACAGTATAGTAACAGAGGGACAGTATAGTAACAGCTGAGAGACAGTATAGTAACAGTTGAGAGACAGTATAGTAACAGCTGAGGGACAGTATAGTAACATAGAGACAGTATAGTAACAGAGAGACAGTATAGTAACAGCTGAGAGACAGTATAGTAACAGCTGAGAGACAGTATAGTAACAGCTGAGGGACAGTATAGTAACAGAGAGACAGTATAGTAACAGCTGAGGGACAGTATAGTAACAGCTGAGAGACAGTATAGTAACAGAGATACAGTATAGTAACAGCTGAGGGACAGTATAGTAACAGCTGAGAGACAATATAGTAACAGCTGAGGACAGTATAGTAACAGAGAGACAGTATAGTAACAGAGAGACAGTATAGTAACAGCTGAGAGACAGTATAGTAACAGAGAGACAGTATAGTAACAGCTGAGAGACAGTATAGTACCAGCTGAGGGACAGTATAGTAACAGAGGGACAGTATAGTAACAGAGAGACAGTATTGTAACAGAGAGACAGTATAGTAACAGCTGAGAGATAGTATAGTAACAGAGAAACAGTATAGTAACAGAGAGACAGTATAGTAACAGCTGAGAGACAGTATAGTAAGAGCTGAGGTACAGTATAGTAACAGAGAGACAGTATAGTAACACCTGAGCGACAGTATAGTCACAGAGAGACAGTATAGTAACAGAGAGACAGTATAGTAACAGCTGAGGGTCAGTATAGTAACAGAGAGACAGTATAGTAACAGAGAGACAGTATAGTAACAGAGAGACAGTATAGTAACAGCTGAGAGACAGTATAGTAACAGAGAGACAGTATAGTAAGAGCTGAGGACAGTATAGTAACAGAGAGACAGTATAGTAACAGAGAGACAGTATAGTAACAGAGAGACAGTATAGAGACAGTATAGTAACAGAGAGACAGTATAGTAACAGCTGAGAGACAGTATAGTAACAGAGAGAGAGTATAGTAACAGAGAGACAGTATAGTAACAGCTGAGAGACAGTATAGTAACAGAGAGACAGTATAGTAACAGAGAGACAGTATAGTAACAGAGAGACAGTATAGTAACAGAGAGACAGTATAGTAACAGAGAGACAGTATAGTAACAGCTGAGGGACAGTATAGTAACAGCTGAGAGACAGTATAGTAACAGCTGAGGGACAGTATAGTAACAGAGTGACAGTATAGTAACAGAGAGACAGTATAGTAACAGCTGAGAGACAGTATAGTAACAGCTGAGGGAAAGTATAGTAACAGAGAGACAGTATAGTAACAGAGAGACAGTATAGTAACAGAGAGACAGTTTAGTAACAGAGAGGCAGTATAGTAACAGCTGAGAGACAGTATAGTAACAGAGAGACAGTATAGTAACAGCTGAGAGACAGTATAGTAACAGCTGAGGGACAGTATAGTAACAGCTGAGAGACAGTATAGTAACAGAGAGACAGTCTAGTAACAGAGAGACAGTATAGTAACAGCTGAGAGACAGTATAGTAACAGAGAGACAGTATAGTAACAGAGAGACAGTATAGTAACAGAGAGACAGTATAGTAACAGAGGGATAGTATAGTAACAGCTGAGGGACAGTATAGTAACAGAGATTATAGTAACAGAGACAGTATAGTAACAGAGAGACAGTATAGTAACAGAGGGACAGTATAGTAACAGCTGAGGGACAGTATAGTAACAGAGAGACAGTATAGTAACAGAGAGACAGTATAGTAACAGAGAGACAGTATAGTAACAGAGAGACAGTATAGTAACAGAGAGATAGTATAGTAACAGCTGAGGGACAGTATAGTAACAGAGAGACAGTATAGTAACAGCTGAGAGACAGTATAGTAACAGATAGACAGTATAGTAACAGAGAGACAGTATAGTAACAGCTGAGAGACAGTATAGTAACAGCTGAGAGACAGTATAGTAACAGTTGAGAGACAGTATAGTAACAGCTGAGAGACAGTATAGTAACAGCTGAGAGACAGTATAGTAACAGCTGAGGGACAGTATAGTAACAGAGAGACAGTATAGTAACAGCTGAGGGACAGTATAGTAACAGAGAGACAGTATAGTAACAGAGATACAGTATAGTAACAGCTGAGGGACAGTATAGTAACAGCTGAGAGACAATATAGTAACAGCTGAGGGACAGTATAGTAACAGAGAGACAGTATAGTAACAGAGAGACAGTATAGTAACAGCTGAGAGACAGTATAGTAACAGAGAGACAGTATAGTAACAGCTGAGAGACAGTATAGTACCAGCTGAGGGACAGTATAGTAACAGAGGGACAGTATAGTAACAGAGAGACAGTATTGTAACAGCTGAGAGACAGTATAGTAACAGAGAGACAGTATAGTAACAGAGAGACAGTATAGTAACAGAGAGACAGTATAGTAACAGAGAGACAGTATAGTAACAGAGAGACAGTATAGTAACAGCTGAGGGACAGTATAGTAACAGCTGAGAGACAGTATAGTAACAGCTGAGGGACAGTATAGTAACAGAGTGACAGTATAGTAACAGAGAGACAGTATAGTAACAGCTGAGAGACAGTATAGTAACAGCTGAGGGAAAGTATAGTAACAGAGAGACAGTATAGTAACAGAGAGACAGTATAGTAACAGAGAGACAGTTTAGTAACAGAGAGGCAGTATAGTAACAGCTGAGAGACAGTATAGTAACAGAGAGACAGTATAGTAACAGCTGAGAGACAGTATAGTAACAGCTGAGGGACAGTATAGTAACAGCTGAGAGACAGTATAGTAACAGAGAGACAGTCTAAACAGAGAGACAGTATAGTAACAGCTGAGAGACAGTATAGTAACAGAGAGACAGTATAGTAACAGAGAGACAGTATAGTAACAGAGAGACAGTATAGTAACAGAGGGATAGTATAGTAACAGCTGAGGACAGTATAGTAACAGAGACAGTATAGTAACAGAGAGACAGTATAGTAACAGAGAGACAGTATAGTAACAGAGGGACAGTATAGTAACAGCTGAGGGACAGTATAGTAACAGAGAGACAGTATAGTAACAGAGAGACAGTATAGTAACAGAGAGACAGTATAGTAACAGAGAGACAGTATAGTAACAGAGAGATAGTATAGTAACAGCTGAGGGACAGTATAGTAACAGAGAGACAGTATAGTAACAGCTGAGAGACAGTATAGTAACAGATAGACAGTATAGTAACAGAGAGACAGTATAGTAACAGCTGAGAGACAGTATAGTAACAGCTGAGAGACAGTATAGTAACAGTTGAGAGACAGTATAGTAACAGCTGAGAGACAGTATAGTAACAGCTGAGAGACAGTATAGTAACAGCTGAGGGACAGTATAGTAACAGAGAGACAGTATAGTAACAGCTGAGGACAGTATAGTAACAGAGAGACAGTATAGTAACAGAGATACAGTATAGTAACAGCTGAGGACAGTATAGTAACAGCTGAGAGACAATATAGTAACAGCTGAGGGACAGTATAGTAACAGAGAGACAGTATAGTAACAGAGAGACAGTATAGTAACAGCTGAGAGACAGTATAGTAACAGAGAGACAGTATAGTAACAGCTGAGAGACAGTATAGTACCAGCTGAGGGACAGTATAGTAACAGAGGGACAGTATAGTAACAGAGAGACAGTATTGTAACAGAGAGACAGTATAGTAACAGCTGGGAGATAGTATAGTAACAGAGAAACAGTATAGTAACAGAGAGACAGTATAGTAACAGCTGAGAGACAGTATAGTAAGAGCTGAGGTACAGTATAGTAACAGAGAGACAGTATAGTAACACCTGAGCGACAGTATAGTCACAGAGAGACAGTATAGTAACAGAGAGACAGTATAGTAACAGCTGAGGGTCAGTATAGTAACAGAGAGACAGTATAGTAACAGAGAGACAGTATAGTAACAGAGAGACAGTATAGTAACAGCTGAGAGACAGTATAGTAACAGAGAGACAGTATAGTAAGAGCTGAGGGACAGTATAGTAACAGAGAGACAGTATAGTAACAGAGAGACAGTATAGTAACAGAGAGACAGTATAGAGACAGTATAGTAACAGAGAGACAGTATAGTAACAGCTGAGAGACAGTATAGTAACAGAGAGAGAGTATAGTAACAGAGAGACAGTATAGTAACAGCTGAGAGACAGTATAGTAACAGAGAGACAGTATAGTAACAGAGAGACAGTATAGTAACAGAGAGACAGTATAGTAACAGAGAGACAGTATAGTAACAGAGAGACAGTATAGTAACAGCTGAGGGACAGTATAGTAACAGCTGAGAGACAGTATAGTAACAGCTGAGGGACAGTATAGTAACAGAGTGACAGTATAGTAACAGAGAGACAGTATAGTAACAGAGAGACAGTATAGTAACAGCTGAGAGACAGTATAGTAACAGCTGAGGGAAAGTATAGTAACAGAGAGACAGTATAGTAACAGAGAGACAGTATAGTAACAGAGAGACAGTTTAGTAACAGAGAGGCAGTATAGTAACAGCTGAGAGACAGTATAGTAACAGAGAGACAGTATAGTAACAGCTGAGAGACAGTATAGTAACAGCTGAGGGACAGTATAGTAACAGCTGAGAGACAGTATAGTAACAGAGAGACAGTATAGTAACAGAGAGACAGTATAGTAACAGAGAGACAGTATAGTAACAGAGAGACAGTATAGTAACAGAGAGACAGTATAGTAACAGAGAGATAGTATAGTAACAGCTGAGGGACAGTATAGTAACAGAGAGACAGTATAGTAACAGCTGAGACAGTATAGTAACAGATAGACAGTATAGTAACAGAGAGACAGTATAGTAACAGAGGGACAGTATAGTAACAGCTGAGAGACAGTATAGTAACAGTTGAGAGACAGTATAGTAACAGCTGAGGGACAGTATAGTAACATAGAGACAGTATAGTAACAGAGAGACAGTATAGTAACAGCTGAGAGACAGTATAGTAACAGCTGAGAGACAGTATAGTAACAGCTGAGGGACAGTATAGTAACAGAGAGACAGTATAGTAACAGCTGAGGGACAGTATAGTAACAGCTGAGAGACAGTATAGTAACAGAGATACAGTATAGTAACAGCTGAGGGACAGTATAGTAACAGCTGAGAGACAATATAGTAACAGCTGAGGACAGTATAGTAACAGAGAGACAGTATAGTAACAGAGAGACAGTATAGTAACAGCTGAGAGACAGTATAGTAACAGAGAGACAGTATAGTAACAGCTGAGTGACAGTATAGTACCAGCTGAGGGACAGTATAGTAACAGAGGACAGTATAGTAACAGAGAGACAGTATTGTAACAGAGAGACAGTATAGTAACAGCTGAGAGATAGTATAGTAACAGAGAAACAGTATAGTAACAGAGAGACAGTATAGTAACAGCTGAGAGACAGTATAGTAAGAGCTGAGGTACAGTATAGTAACAGAGAGACAGTATAGTAACACCTGAGCGACAGTATAGTCACAGACAGTATAGTAACAGAGAGACAGTATAGTAACAGCTGAGGGTCAGTATAGTAACAGAGAGACAGTATAGTAACAGAGAGACAGTATAGTAACAGAGAGACAGTATAGTAACAGCTGAGAGACAATTATAGTAACAGAGAGACAGTATAGTAAGAGCTGAGGGACAGTATAGTAACAGAGAGACAGTATAGTAACAGAGAGACAGTATAGTAACAGAGAGACAGTATAGAGACAGTATAGTAACAGAGAGACAGTATAGTAACAGCTGAGAGACAGTATAGTAACAGAGAGAGAGTATAGTAACAGAGACAGTATAGTAACAGCTGAGGGACAGTATAGTAACAGAGAGACAGTATAGTAACAGAGAGACAGTATAGTAACAGAGACAGTATAGTAACAGAGACAGTATAAGTAACAGAGAGACAGTATAGTAACAGCTGAGGGACAGTATAGTAACAGCTGAGAGACAGTATAGTAACAGCTGAGGGACAGTATAGTAACAGAGTGACAGTATAGTAACAGAGAGACAGTATAGTAACAGCTGAGACAGTATAGTAACAGCTGAGGGAAAGTATAGTAACAGAGAGACAGTATAGTAACAGAGAGACAGTATAGTAACAGAGAGACAGTTAGTAACAGAGAGTATAGTAACAGCTGAGAGACAGTATAGTAACAGAGAGACAGTATAGTAACAGCTGAGAGACAGTATAGTAACAGCTGAGGGACAGTATAGTAACAGCTGAGAGACAGTATAGTAACAGAGAGACAGTATAGTAACAGAGAGAGACAGTATAGTAACAGCTGAGAGACAGTATAGTAAGAGCTGAGGTACAGTATAGTAACAGAGAGACAGTATAGTAACACCTGAGAGACAGTATAGTCACAGAGAGACAGTATAGTAACAGAGAGACAGTTATAGTAACAGCTGAGGTCAGTATAGTAACAGAGGACAGTATAGTTACAGAGAGACAGTATAGTAACAGAGAGACAGTATAGTAACAGCTGAGAGACAGTATAGTAACAGAGAGATAGTATAGTAAGAGCTGAGGGACAGTATAGTAACAGAGAGACAGTATAGTAACAGAGAGACAGTATAGTAACAGAGAGACAGTATAGAGACAGTATAGTAACAGAGACAATTATAGTAACAGAGAGACAGTATAGTAACAGAGAGCCAGTATAGTAACAGAGAGACAGTATAGTAACAGCTGAGAGACAATTATAGTAACAGCTGAGGACAGTATAGTAACAGAGAGACAGTATAGTAACAGAGAGACAGTATAGTAACAGAGAGACAGTATAGTAACAGAGGGATAGTATAGTAACAGCTGAGGGACAGTATAGTAACAGAGACAGTATAGTAACAGAGAGACAGTATAGTAACAGAGAGACAGTATAGTAACAGAGGGACAGTATAGTAACAGCTGAGGGACAGTATAGTAACAGAGAGACAGTATAGTAACAGAGAGACAGTATAGTAACAGAGAGACAGTATAGTAACAGAGAGACAGTATAGTAACAGAGAGATAGTATAGTAACAGCTGAGGGACAGTATAGTAACAGAGACAGTATAGTAACAGCTGAGAGACAGTATAGTAACAGATAGACAGTATAGTAACAGAGAGACAGTATAGTAACAGAGGGACAGTATAGTAACAGCTGAGAGACAGTATAGTAACAGTTGAGAGACAGTATAGTAACAGCTGAGGGACAGTATAGTAACATAGAGACAGTATAGTAACAGAGAGACAGTATAGTAACAGCTGAGAGACAGTATAGTAACAGCTGAGAGACAGTATAGTAACAGCTGAGGGACAGTATAGTAACAGAGAAGACAGTATAGTAACAGCTGAGGGACAGTATAGTAACAGAGAGACAGTATAGTAACAGAGATACAGTATAGTAACAGCTGAGGACAGTATAGTAACAGCTGAGACAATATAGTAACAGCTGAGGGGACAGTATAGTAACAGAGAGACAGTATAGTAACAGAGAGACAGTATAGTAACAGCTGAGAGACAGTATAGTAACAGAACAGTATAGTAACAGCTGAGAGACAGTATAGTACCAGCTGAGGGACAGTATAGTAACAGAGGGACAGTATAGTAACAGAGAGACAGTATTGTAACAGAGACAGTATAGTAACAGCTGAGAGATAGTATAGTAACAGAGAAAACAGTATAGTAACAGAGAGACAGTATAGTAACAGCTGAGAGACAGTATAGTAAGAGCTGAGTACAGTATAGTAACA
The DNA here is from genome assembly GCF_023373465.1 of Oncorhynchus keta. NCBI lineage: Eukaryota > Metazoa > Chordata > Actinopteri > Salmoniformes > Salmonidae > Oncorhynchus > Oncorhynchus keta. The sequence continues at coordinate 16,357 of NW_026290880.1, read as the reverse complement.
GAGAGACAGTATAGTAACACCTGAGCGACAGTATAGTCACAGAGAGACAGTATAGTAACAGAGAGACAGTATAGTAACAGCTGAGGGTCAGTATAGTAACAGAGACAGTATAGTAACAGAGACAGTATAGTAACAGAGAGACAGTATAGTAACAGCTGAGAGACAGTATAGTAACAGAGAGACAGTATAGTAAGAGCTGAGGGACAGTATAGTAACAGAGAGACAGTATAGTAACAGAGAACTACAGTATAGTAACAGAAGACAGTATAGAGACAGTATAGTAACAGAGAGACAGTATAGTAACAGCTGAGAGACAGTATAGTAACAGAGAGAGGTATAGTAACAGAGAGACAGTATAGTAACAGCTGAGAGACAGTATAGTAACAGAGACAGTATAGTAACAGAGACAGTATAGTAACAGAGAGACAGTATAGTAACAGAGAGACAGTATAGTAACAGCTGAGGACAGTATAGTAACAACTGAGAGACAGTATAGTAACAGCTGAGGGACAGTATAGTAACAGAGTGACAGTATAGTAACAGAGAGACAGTATAGTAACAGAGAGACAGTATAGTAACAGCTGAGAGACAGTATAGTAACAGCTGAGGGGAAAGTATAATAACAGAGAGACAGTATAGTAACAGAGAGACAGTATAGTAACAGAGACAGTTTAGTAACAGAGAGGCAGTATAGTAACAGCTGAGAGACAGTATAGTAACAGAGAGACAGTATAGTAACAGCTGAGAGACAGTATAAGTAACAGCTGAGGACAGTATAGTAACAGCTGAGAGACAGTATATAGTAACAGAGAGACAGTATAGTAACAGAGAACAGTATAGTAACAGAGAGACAGTATAGTAACAGAGAGACAGTATAGTAACAGAGAGATAGTATAGTAACAGCTGAGGGACAGTATAGTAACAGAGAGACAGTATAGTAACAGCTGAGAGACAGTATAGTAACAGATAGACAGTATAGTAACAGAGACAGTATAGTAACAGAGGGACAGTATAGTAACAGCTGAGGAACATATAGTAACAGTTGAGAGACAGTATAGTAACAGCTGAGGACAGTATAGTAACATAGAGACAGTATAAGTAACAGAGAGACAGTATAGTAACAGCTGAGAGACAGTATAGTAACAGCTGAGACAGTATAGTAACAGCTGAGGACAGTATAGTAACAGAGAGACAGTATAGTAACAGCTGAGGGACAGTATAGTAACAGCTGAGAGACAGTATAGTAACAGAGATACAGTATAGTAACAGCTGAGGGACAGTATAGTAACAGCTGAGGGAGACAATATAGTAACAGCTGAGGGACAGTATAGTAACAGAGAGACAGTATAGTAACAGAGAGACAGTATAGTAACAGCTGAGAGACAGTATAGTAACAGAGAGACAGTATAGTAACAGCTGAGAGACAGTATAGTACCAGCTGAGGGACAGTATATAGTAACAGAGGGACAGTATAGTAACAGAGAGACAGTATTGTAACAGAGAGACAGTATAGTAACAGCTGAGAGATAGTATAGTAACAGAGAAACAGTATAGTAACAGAGAGACAGTATAGTAACAGCTGAGAGACAGTATAGTAAGAGCTGAGGTACAGTATAGTAACAGAGAGACAGTATAGTAACACCTGAGCGACAGTATAGTCACAGAGAGACAGTATAGTAACAGAGAGACAGTATAGTAACAGCTGAGGGTCAGTATAGTAACAGAGAGACAGTATAGTAACAGAGAGACAGTATAGTAACAGAGAGACAGTATAGTAACAGCTGAGAGACAGTATAGTAACAGAGAGACAGTATAGTAAGAGCTGAGGGACAGTATAGTAACAGAGAGACAGTATAGTAACAGAGAGACAGTATAGTAACAGAGAGACAGTATAGAGACAGTATAGTAACAGAGAGACAGTATAGTAACAGCTGAGAGACAGTATAGTAACAGAGAGAGTATAGTAACAGAGAGACAGTATAGTAACAGCTGAGAGACAGTATAGTAACAGAGAGACAGTATAGTAACAGAGACAGTATAGTAACAGAGAGACAGTATAGTAACAGAGAGACAGTATAGTAACAGAGAGACAGTATAGTAACAGCTGAGGGACAGTATAGTAACAGCTGAGAGACAGTATAGTAACAGCTGAGGGACAGTATAGTAACAGAGTGACAGTATAGTAACAGAGAGACAGTATAGTAACAGAGAGACAGTATAGAGACAGTATAGTAACAGAGAGACAGTATAGTAACAGCTGAGAGACAGTATAGTAACAGAGAGAGAGTATAGTAACAGAGAGACAGTATAGTAACAGCTGAGAGACAGTATAGTAACAGAGACAGTATAGTAACAGAGACAGTATAGTAACAGAGAGACAGTATAGTAACAGAGAGATAGTATAGTAACAGCTGAGGGACAGTATAGTAACAGAGAGACAGTATAGTAACAGCTGAGAGACAGTATAGTAACAGATAGACAGTATAGTAACAGAGAGACAGTATAGTAACAGAGGGACAGTATAGTAACAGCTGAGAGACAGTATAGTAACAGTTGAGAGACAGTATAGTAACAGCTGAGGGACAGTATAGTAACATAGAGACAGTATAGTAACAGAGAGACAGTATAGTAACAGCTGAGAGACAGTATAGTAACAGCTGAGAGACAGTATAGTAACAGCTGAGGGACAGTATAGTAACAGAGAGACAGTATAGTAACAGCTGAGGGACAGTATAGTAACAGCTGAGAGACAGTATAGTAACAGAGATACAGTATAGTAACAGCTGAGGGACAGTATAGTAACAGCTGAGAGACAATATAGTAACAGCTGAGGGACAGTATAGTAACAGAGAGACAGTATAGTAACAGAGAGACAGTATAGTAACAGCTGAGACAGTATAGTAACAGAGAGACAGTATAGTAACAGCTGAGAGACAGTATAGTACCAGCTGAGGGACAGTATAGTAACAGAGGACAGTATAGTAACAGAGAGACAGTATTGTAACAGAGAGACAGTATAGTAACAGCTGAGAGATAGTATAGTAACAGAGAAACAGTATAGTAACAGAGAGACAGTATAGTAACAGCTGAGAGACAGTATAGTAAGAGCTGAGGTACAGTATAGTAACAGAGAGACAGTATAGTAACACCTGAGCGACAGTATAGTCACAGAGAGACAGTATAGTAACAGAGAGACAGTATAGTAACAGCTGAGGGTCAGTATAGTAACAGAGAGAGAGTATAGTAACAGAGAGACAGTATAGTAACAGCTGAGAGACAGTATAGTAACAGAGAGACAGTATAGTAACAGAGAGACAGTATAGTAACAGAGAGACAGTATAGTAACAGAGAGACAGTATAGTAACAGAGAGACAGTATAGTAACAGCTGAGGGACAGTATAGTAACAGCTGAGAGACAGTATAGTAACAGCTGAGGGACAGTATAGTAACAGAGTGACAGTATAGTAACAGAGAGACAGTATAGTAACAGAGAGACAGTATAGTAACAGCTGAGAGACAGTATAGTAACAGCTGTGGGAGAAAGTATAGTAACAGAGAGACAGTATAGTAACAGAGAGACAGTATAGTAACAGAGAGACAGTTTAGTAACAGAGGCAGTATAGTAACAGCTGAGAGACAGTATAGTAACAGAGAGACAGTATAGTAACAGCTGAGAGACAGTATAGTAACAGCTGAGGACAGTATAGTAACAGCTGAGAGACAGTATAGTAACAGAGAGACAGTATAGTAACAGAGGAACAGTATAGTAACAGCTGAGAGACAGTATAGTAAGAGCTGAGGTACAGTATAGTAACAGAGAGACAGTATAGTAACACCTGAGAGACAGTATAGTCACAGAGACAGTATAGTAACAGAGAGACAGTATAGTAACAGCTGAGGGTCAGTATAGTAACAGAGAGACAGTATAGTTACAGAGAGACAGTATAGTAACAGAGAGACAGTATAGTAACAGAGAGACAGTATAGTAACAGCTGAGAGACAGTATAGTAAGAGCTGAGGTACAGTATAGTAACAGAGAGACAGTATAGTAACACCTGAGAGACAGTATAGTCACAGAGAGACAGTATAGTAACAGAGAGACAGTATAGTAACAGCTGAGGGTCAGTATAGTAACAGAGAGACAGTATAGTTACAGAGAGACAGTATAGTAACAGAGAGACAGTATAGTAACAGCTGAGAGACAGTATAGTAACAGAGAGATAGTATAGTAAGAGCTGAGGGACAGTATAGTAACAGAGAGACAGTATAGTAACAGAGAGACAGTATAGTAACAGAGAGACAGTATAGAGACAGTATAGTAACAGAGAGACAGTATAGTAACAGAGAGACAGTATAGTAACAGAGAGCCAGTATAGTAACAGAGAGACAGTATAGTAACAGCTGAGAGACAGTATAGTAACAGCTGAGGGACAGTATAGTAACAGAGAGACAGTATAGTAACAGAGAGACAGTATAGTAACAGAGAGATAGTATAGTAACAGCTGAGGGACAGTATAGTAACAGAGAGACAGTATAGTAACAGCTGAGAGACAGTATAGTAACAGATAGACAGTATAGTAACAGAGAGACAGTATAGTAACAGAGGGACAGTATAGTAACAGCTGAGAGACAGTATAGTAACAGTTGAGAGACAGTATAGTAACAGCTGAGGACAGTATAGTAAACATAGAGACAGTATAGTAACAGAGAGACAGTATAGTAACAGCTGAGAGACAGTATAGTAACAGCTGAGAGACAGTATAGTAACAGCTGAGGGACAGTATAGTAACAGAGAGACAGTATAGTAACAGCTGAGGGACAGTATAGTAACAGCTGAGAGACAGTATAGTAACAGAGATACAGTATAGCAACAGCTGAGGACAGTATAGTAACAGCTGAGAGACAATATAGTAACAGCTGAGGGACAGTATAGTAACAGAGAGACAGTATAGTAACAGAGAGACAGTATAGTAACAGCTGAGAGACAGTATAGTAACAGAGAGACAGTATAGTAACAGCTGAGAGACAGTATAGTACCAGCTGAGGACAGTATAGTAACAGAGGGACAGTATAGTAACAGAGAGACAGTATTGTAACAGAGAGACAGTATAGTAACAGCTGAGAGATAGTATAGTAACAGAGAACAGTATAGTAACAGAGAGACAGTATAGTAACAGCTGAGAGACAGTATAGTAAGAGCTGAGGTACAGTATAGTAACAGAGAGAGACAGTATAGTAACACCTGAGCGACAGTATAGTCACAGAGAGACAGTATAGTAACAGAGAGACAGTATAGTAACAGCTGAGGGTCAGTATAGTAACAGAGAGACAGTATAGTAACAGAGAGACAGTATAGTAACAGAGAGACAGTATAGTAACAGCTGAGAGACAGTATAGTAACAGAGAGACAGTATAGTAAGAGCTGAGGACAGTATAGTAACAGAGAGACAGTATAGTAACAGAGAGACAGTATAGTAACAGAGAGACAGTATAGAGACAGTATAGTAACAGAGAGACAGTATAGTAACAGCTGAGAGACAGTATAGTAACAGAGAGAGAGTATAGTAACAGAGAGACAGTATAGTAACAGCTGAGAGACAGTATAGTAACAGAGACAGTATAGTAACAGAGAGACAGTATAGTAACAGAGACAGTATAGTAACAGAGACAGTATAGTAACAGAGAGACAGTATAGTAACAGCTGAGGGACAGTATAGTAACAGCTGAGAGACAGTATAGTAACAGCTGAGGGACAGTATAGTAACAGAGTGACAGTATAGTAACAGAGACAGTATAGTAACAGAGAGACAATTATAGTAACAGCTGAGAGACAGTATAGTAACAGCTGAGGGAAAGTATAGTAACAGAGAGACAGTATAGTAACAGAGACAGTATAGTAACAGAGAGACAGTTTAGTAACAGAGAGGCAGTATAGTAACAGCTGAGAGACAGTATAGTAACAGAGAGACAGTATAGTAACAGCTGAGAGACAGTATAGTAACAGCTGAGGGACAGTATAGTAACAGCTGAGAGACAGTATAGTAACAGAGAGACAGTATAGTAACAGAGAGACAGTATAGTAACAGCTGAGAGACAGTATAGTAAGAGCTGAGGTACAGTATAGTAACAGAGAGACAGTATAGTAACACCTGAGAGACAGTATAGTCACAGAGAGACAGTATAGTAACAGAGAGACAGTATAGTAACAGCTGAGGGTCAGTATAGTAACAGAGAGACAGTATAGTTACAGAGAGACAGTATAGTAACAGAGAGACAGTATAGTAACAGAGAGACAGTATAGTAACAGCTGAGAGACAGTATAGTAAGAGCTGAGGTACTTTATAGTAACAGAGAGACAGTATAGTAACACCTGAGAGACAGTATAGTCACAGAGAGACAGTATAGTAACAGAGAGACAGTATAGTAACAGCTGAGGGTCAGTATAGTAACAGAGAGACAGTATAGTTACAGAGAGACAGTATAGTAACAGAGAGACAGTATAGTAACTGCTGAGAGACAGTATAGTAACAGAGAGATAGTATAGTAAGAGCTGAGGGACAGTATAGTAACAGAGAGACAGTATAGTAACAGAGAGACAGTATAGTAACAGAGAGACAGTATAGAGACAGTATAGTAACAGAGAGACAGTATAGTAACAGAGAGACAGTATAGTAACAGAGAGCCAGTATAGTAACAGAGAGACAGTATAGTAACAGCTGAGAGACAGTATAGTAACAGCTGAGGACAGTATAGTAACAGAGAGACAGTATAGTAACAGAGAGACATTATAGTAACAGAGAGACAGTATAGTAACAGCTGAGGGACAGTATAGTAACAGAGAGACAGTATAGTAACAGAGAGACAGTATAGTAACAGAGAGACAGTATAGTAACAGCTGAGAGACAGTATAGTAACAGAGAGAGTATAGTAACAGAGAGACAGTATAGTAACAGCTGAGAGACAGTATAGTAACAGAGACAGTATAGTAACAGAGAGACAGTATAGTAACAGAGAGACAGTATAGTAACAGAGAGACAGTATAGTAACAGCTGAGGACAGTATAGTAACAGCTGAGAGACAGTATAGTAACAGCTGAGGGACAGTATAGTAACAGAGTGACAGTATAGTAACAGAGAGACAGTATAGTAACAGAGAGACAGTATAGTAACAGCTGAGAGACAGTATAGTAACAGCTGAGGAAAGTATAGTAACAGAGAGACAGTATAGTAACAGAGACAGTATAGTAACAGAGAGACAGTTTAGTAACAGAGAGGCATATAGTAACAGCTGAGAGACAGTATAGTAACAGAGACAGTATAGTAACAGCTGAGAGACAGTATAGTAACAGCTGAGGGACAGTATAGTAACAGCTGAGAGACAGTATAGTAACAGAGAGACAGTATAGTAACAGAGAGAAGTATAGTAACAGAGAGACAGTATAGTAACAGCTGAGGGACAGTATGGTAACAGAGAGACAGTATAGTAACAGAGAGACAGTATAGTAACAGAGAGACAGTATAGTAACAGAGAGACAGTATAGTAACAGCTGAGAGACATTATGGTAACAGCTGAGGGACAGTATAGTAACAGCTGAGAGACAGTATAGTAACAGAGAGACAGTATAGTAACAGAGAGACGGTATAGTAACAGCTGAGAGACAGTATAGTAACAGCTGAGGGACAGTATAGTAACAGAGAGTCAGTATAGTAACAGAGAGACAGTATAGTAACAGAGATACAGTTTAGTAACAGAGAGGCAGTATAGTAACAGCTGAGAGACAGTATAGTAACAGAGAGACAGTATAGTAACAGCTGAGAGACAGTATAGTAACAGCTGAGGGACAGTATAGTAACAGCTGAGAGACAGTATAGTAACAGAGAGACAGTATAGTAACAGAGACAGTATAGTAACAGAGAGACAGTATAGTAACAGCTGAGGACAGTATGGTAACAGAGAGACAGTATAGTAACAGAGAGACAGTATAGTAACAGAGAGACAGTATAGTAACAGCTGAGAGACATTATGGTAACAGCTGAGGGACAGTATAGTAACAGCTGAGAGACAGTATAGTAACAGAGAGACAGTATAGTAACAGAGAGACAGTATAGTAACAGAGAGACAGTATAGTAACAGAGAGACAGTATAGTAACAGCTGAGAGACAGTATAGTAAGAGCTGAGGTACAGTATAGTAACAGAGAGACAGTATAGTAACACCTGAGAGACAGTATAGTCACAGAGAGACAGTATAGTAACAGAGAGACAGTATAGTAACAGCTGAGGGTCAGTATAGTAACAGAGAGACAGTATAGTTACAGAGAGACAGTATAGTAACAGAGAGACAGTATAGTAACAGAGAGACAGTATAGTAACAGCTGAGAGACAGTATAGTAACAGCTGAGGGACAGTATAGTAACAGCTGAGAGACAGTATAGTAACAGAGAGACAGTATAGTAACAGAGAGACAGTATAGTAACAGAGAGACAGTATAGAGACAGTATAGTAACAGAGAGACAGTATAGTAACAGAGAGACAGTATAGTAACAGAGAGCCAGTATAGTAACAGAGAGACAGTATAGTAACAGCTGAGAGACAGTATAGTAACAGCTGAGGGACAGTATAGTAACAGAGAGACAGTATAGTAACAGAGAGACATTATAGTAACAGAGAGACAGTATAGTAACAGCTGAGGGACAGTATAGTAACAGAGAGACAGTATAGTAACAGAGAGACAGTATAGTAACAGAGAGACAGTATAGTAACAGCTGAGAGACAGTATAGTAACAGAGAGAGAGTATAGTAACAGAGAGACAGTATAGTAACAGCTGAGAGACAGTATAGTAACAGAGAGACAGTATAGTAACAGAGAGACAGTATAGTAACAGAGAGACAGTATAGTAACAGAGAGACAGTATAGTAACAGCTGGGGACAGTATATAGTAACAGCTGAGAGACAGTATAGTAACAGCTGAGGACAGTATAGTAACAGAGTGACAGTATAGTAACAGAGAGACAGTATAGTAACAGAGAGACAGTATAGTAACAGCTGAGAGACAGTATAGTAACAGCTGAGGGAAGTATAGTAACAGAGAGACAGTATAGTAACAGAGAGACAGTATAGTAACAGAGAGACAGTTTAGTAACAGAGAGGCAGTATAGTAACAGCTGAGAGACAGTATAGTAACAGAGAGACAGTATAGTAACAGCTGAGAGACAGTATAAAAGTAACAGCTGAGGGACAGTATAGTAACAGCTGAGAGACAGTATAAGTAACAGAGAGACAGTATAGTAACAGAGAGACAGTATAGTAACAGAGAGACAGTATAGTAACAGCTGAGGACAGTATGGTAACAGAGAGACAGTATAGTAACAGAGAGACAGTATAGTAACAGAGACAGTATAGTAACAGAGAGACAGTATAGTAACAGCTGAGACATTATGTAACAGCTGAGGACAGTATAGTAACAGCTGAGAGACAGTATAGTAACAGAGAGACAGTATAGTAACAGAGAGACGGTATAGTAACAGCTGAGAGACAGTATAGTAACAGCTGAGGGACAGTATAGTAACAGAGAGTCAGTATAGTAACAGAGAGACAGTATAGTAACAGAGATACAGTTTAGTAACAGAGAAGGCAGTATAGTAACAGCTGAGACAGTATAGTAACAGAGACAGTATAGTAACAGCTGAGAGACAGTATAGTAACAGCTGAGGGACAGTATAGTAACAGCTGAGAGACAGTATAGTAACAGAGAGACAGTATAGTAACAGAGAGACAGTATAGTAACAGAGAGACAGTATAGTAACAGCTGAGGGACAGTATGGTAACAGAGAGACAGTATAGTAACAGAGAGACAGTATAGTAACAGAGAGACAGTATAGTAACAGCTGAGAGACATTATGGTAACAGCTGAGGGACAGTATAGTAACAGCTGAGAGACAGTATAGTAACAGAGAGACAGTATAGTAACAGAGAGACAGTATAGTAACAGAGAGACAGTATAGTAACAGAGAGACAGTATAGTAACAGCTGAGAGACAGTATAGTAAGAGCTGAGGTACAGTATAGTAACAGAGAGACAGTATAGTAACACCTGAGAGACAGTATAGTCACAGAGAGACAGTATAGTAACAGAGAGACAGTATAGTAACAGCTGAGGGTCAGTATAGTAACAGAGAGACAGTATAGTTACAGAGAGACAGTATAGTAACAGAGAGACAGTATAGTAACAGAGAGACAGTATAGTAACAGCTGAGAGACAGTATAGTAACAGCTGAGGGACAGTATAGTAACAGCTGAGAGACAGTATAGTAACAGAGAGACAGTATAGTAACAGAGAGACAGTATAGTAACAGAGAGACAGTATAGTAACAGCTGAGGGACAGTATGGTAACAGAGAGACAGTATAGTAACAGAGAGACAGTATAGTAACAGAGAGACAGTATAGTAACAGAGAGACAGTATAGTAACAGCTGAGAGACATTATGGTAACAGCTGAGGGACAGTATAGTAACAGCTGAGAGACAGTATAGTAACAGAGAGACAGTATAGTAACAGAGAGACGGTATAGTAACAGCTGAGAGACAGTATAGTAACAGCTGAGGGACAGTATAGTAACAGAGAGTCAGTATAGTAACAGAGAGACAGTATTGTAACAGAGAGACAGTATAGTAACAGCTGAGAGATAGTATAGTAACAGAGAAACAGTATAGTAACAGAGAGACAGTATAGTAACAGCTGAGAGACAGTATAGTAAGAGCTGAGGTACAGTATAGTAACAGAGAGACAGTATAGTAACACCTGAGCGACAGTATAGTCACAGAGAGACAGTATAGTAACAGAGAGACAGTATAGTAACAGCTGAGGTCAGTATAGTAACAGAGAGACAGTATAGTAACAGAGACAGTATAGTAACAGAGAGACAGTATAGTAACAGCTGAGAGACAGTATAGTAACAGAGAGACAGTATAGTAAGAGCTGAGGGACAGTATAGTAACAGAGAGACAGTATAGTAACAGAGAGACAGTATAGTAACAGAGACAGTATAGAGACAGTATAGTAACAGAGAGACAGTATAGTAACAGCTGAGAGACAGTATAGTAACAGAGAGAGAGTATAGTAACAGAGAGACAGTATAGTAACAGCTGAGAGACAGTATAGTAACAGAGAGACAGTATAGTAACAGAGAGACAGTATAGTAACAGAGAGACAGTATAGTAACAGAGAGACAGTATAGTAACAGAGAGACAGTATAGTAACAGCTGAGGGACAGTATAGTAACAGCTGAGAGACAGTATAGTAACAGAGAGAAAGTATAGTAACAGAGAGACAGTATAGTAACAGCTGAGAGACAGTATAGTAAGAGCTGAGGTACAGTATAGTAACAGAGAGACAGTATAGTAACACCTGAGAGACAGTATAGTCACAGAGAGACAGTATAGTAACAGAGAGACAGTATAGTAACAGCTGAGGGTCAGTATAGTAACAGAGAGACAGTATAGTTACAGAGAGACAGTATAGTAACAGAGAGACAGTATAGTAACAGAGAGACAGTATAGTAACAGCTGAGAGACAGTATAGTAAGAGCTGAGGTACAGTATAGTAACAGAGAGACAGTATAGTAACACCTGAGAGACAGTATAGTCACAGAGAGACAGTATAGTAACAGAGAGACAGTATAGTAACAGCTGAGGGTCAGTATAGTAACAGAGAGACAGTATAGTTACAGAGAGACAGTATAGTAACAGAGAGACAGTATAGTAACAGCTGAGAGACAGTATAGTAACAGAGAGATAGTATAGTAAGAGCTGAGGGACAGTATAGTAACAGAGAGACAGTATAGTAACAGAGAGACAGTATAGTAACAGAGAGACAGTATAGAGACAGTATAGTAACAGAGAGACAGTATAGTAACAGAGAGACAGTATAGTAACAGAGAGCCAGTATAGTAACAGAGAGACAGTATAGTAACAGCTGAGAGACAGTATAGTAACAGCTGAGGGACAGTATAGTAACAGAGAGACAGTATAGTAACAGAGAGACATTATAGTAACAGAGAGACAGTATAGTAACAGCTGAGGGACAGTATAGTAACAGAGAGACAGTATAGTAACAGAGAGACAGTATAGTAACAGAGAGACAGTATAGTAACAGCTGAGAGACAGTATAGTAACAGAGAGAGACTATAGTAACAGAGAGACAGTATAGTAACAGCTGAGAGACAGTATAGTAACAGAGAGACAGTATAGTAACAGAGACAGTATAGTAACAGAGAGACAGTATAGTAACAGAGAGACAGTATAGTAACAGCTGAGGGGACAGTATAGTAACAGCTGAGAGACAGTATAGTAACAGCTGAGGGACAGTATAGTAACAGAGTGACAGTATAGTAACAGAGAGACAGTATAGTAACAGAGAGACAGTATAGTAACAGCTGAGAGACAGTATAGTAACAGCTGAGGGAAAGTATAGTAACAGAGAGACAATTATAGTAACAGAGAGACAGTATAGTAACAGAGACAGTTTAGTAACAGAGAGGCAGTATAGTAACAGCTGAGAGACAGTATAGTAACAGAGAGACAGTATAGTAACAGCTGAGAGACAGTATAGTAACAGCTGAGGGACAGTATAGTAACAGCTGAGAGACAGTATAGTAACAGAGAGACAGTATAGTAACAGAGAGACAGTATAGTAACAGAGAGACAGTATAGTAACAGCTGAGGGACAGTATGGTAACAGAGACAGTATAGTAACAGAGAGACAGCATAGTAACAGAGAGACAGTATAGTAACAGAGAGACAGTATAGTAACAGCTGAGAGACATTATGGTAACAGCTGAGGGACAGCATAGCAACAGCTGAGAGACAGTATAGTAACAGAGAGACAGTATAGTAACAGAGAGACGGTATAGTAACAGCTGAGACAGTATAGTAACAGCTGAGGGACAGTATAGTAACAGAGAGTCAGTATAGTAACAGAGAGACAGTATAGTAACAGAGATACAGTTTAGTAACAGAGAGCAGTATAGTAACAGCTGAGAGACAGTATAGTAACAGAGAGACAGCATAGTAACAGCTGAGAGACAGTATAGTAACAGCTGAGGGACAGTATAGTAACAGCTGAGAGACAGTATAGTAACAGAGAGACAGTATAGTAACAGAGAGACAGTATAGCAACAGAGAGACAGTATAGTAACAGCTGAGGACAGTATGGTAACAGAGACAGTATAGTAACAGAGAGACAGCATAGTAACAGAGACAGTATAGTAACAGCTGAGAGACATTATGGTAACAGCTGAGGGACAGCATAGCAACAGCTGAGAGACAGTATAGTAACAGAGAGACAGTATAGTAACAGAGACAGTATAGTAACAGAGAGACAGTATAGCAACAGAGAGACAGTATAGTAACAGCTGAGAGACATTATAGTAACAGCTGAGGGACAGCATAGTAACAGCTGAGAGACAGTATAGTAACAGAGAGACAGTATATAGTAACAGCTGAGAGACATTATGGTAACAGCTGAGGGACAGTATAGTAACATAGAGACAGTATAGTAACAGAGAGACAGTATATAGTAACAGCTGAGAGACATTATGGTGACAGCTGAGGGACAGTATAGTAACATAGAGACAGTATAGTAACAGAGAGACAGTATAGTAACAGCTGAGAGACAGTATAGTAACAGCTGAGGGACAGTATAGTAACAGCTGAGAGACAGTATAGTAACAGAGAGACGGTATAGTAACAGCCGAGGGACAGTATAGTAACAGAGAGACAGTATAGTAACAGCTGAGAGACAGTATAGTAACAGAGAGACAGTATAGTAACAACTGAGGGACAGTATAGTAACAGAGAGACAGTATAGTAACAGATAGACAGTATAGTAACAGATAGACAGTATAGTAACAGAGAGACAGTATATTAACAGCTGAGGGACAGTATAGTAACAGCTGAGAGACAGTATAGTAACAGAGAGACAGTATAGTAACAGAGAGACAGTATAGTAACAGAGAGACAGTATAGTAACAGAGAGACAGTATAGCAACAGAGAGACAGTATAGTAACAGCTGAGAGACATTATAGTAACAGCTGAGGGACAGTGATAGTAAACAGCTGAGAGACAGTATAGTAACAGCTGAGAGACAGTATAGCAACAGCTAGGACAGTATAGCAACAGCTGAGAGACAGTATAGCAACAGAGAGACAGCATAGTAACAGAGAGTCAGCATAGTAACAGAGAGACAGTATAGCAACAGCTGTGTGACAGCATAGCAACAGAGAGACAGTATAGTAACAGAGAATCAGTATAGTAACAGCTGAGAGACAGTATAGTAACAGAGAGACAGTATAGTAACAGCTGAGGGACAGTATAGTAACAGAGAGAGACAGTATAGTAACAGAGAGACAGTATAGTAACAGAGAGACAGTTTAGTAACAGAGAGGCAGTATAGTAACAGCTGAGAGACAGTATAGTAACAGAGAGACAGTATAGTAACAGCTGAGAGACAGTATAGTAACAGTTGAGGGACAGTATAGTAACAGCTGAGAGACAGTATAGCAACAGAGAGACAGTATAGTAACAGAGAGACAGTATAGTAACAGAGACAGTATAGTAACAGCTGAGGGACAGTATGGTAACAGAGAGACAGTATAGTAACAGAGACAGTATAGTAACAGAGAGACAGCATAGTAACAGCTGAGAGACATTATGGTAACAATGAGGACAGTATAGTAACAGCTGAGAAACAGTATAGTAACAGAGACAGTATAGTAACAGAGAGACAGTATAGTAACAGAGAGACAGTATAGTAAAATCAGAGACAGTATAGCAACAGCTGAGAGACATTATAGCAACAGCTGAGGGACAGTATAGTAACAATGAGAGACAGCATAGTAACAGAGAGACAGTATATAGTAACAGCTGAGAGACATCATGGTAACAGCTGAGGTCAGTATAGTAACACAGAGACAGTATAGTAACAGAGAGAACAGTATAGTAACAGCTGAGAGACAGCATAGCAACAGCTGAGGGACAGTATAGTAACAGCTGAGAGACAGTATAGTAACAGAGAGACTGGTATAGTAACAGCCAGGGACAGTATAGTAACAGAGAGACAGTATAGTAACAGCTGAGAGACAGTATAGTAACAGAGACACAGTATAGTAACAACTGAGGGACAGTATAGTAACAGAGAGACAGTATAGTAACAGATAGACAGCATAGTAACAGATAGACAGTATAGTAACAGAGAGACAGTATATTAACAGCTGAGGGACAGTATAGCAACAGCTGAGAGATTACAGTATAGTAACAGAGAGCAACAGCATAGCAAACAGAGAGACAGCATAGCAACAGAGACAGCATAGTAACAGAGAGACAGTATAGTAACAGAGAGACAGTATAGCAAACAGAGAGACAGTATCAGAAAAGTATAGCAACAGCTGAGACATTATAGTAACAGCTGAGGACAGCATAGCAACAGCTGAGGAGATATCAGCATAGTAACAGCTGAGAGACAGCAGCAACAGTAACAGCTGAGGACAGTATAGTAACAGCTGAGAGACAGCATAGCAACAGAGACAGTATAGTAACAGAGAGTCAGTATAGTAACAGAGAGACAGCATAGTAACAGCTGTGACAATATAGCAACAGAGAGACAGTTATAGTAACAGAGAGACAGCATAGCAACAGCTGAGAGACAGTATAGTAACAGAGATACAGTATAGTAACAGAGAGACAGTATAGTAACAGAGAGACATTATAGTAACAGCTGAGGACACAGTATAGTAACAAGAGAGACAGTATAGTAACAGAGAGACAGTATAGTAACAGCTGAGAGACAGTATAGTAACAGAGAGACAGTATAGTAACAGAGAGACAGTATAGTAACAGAGAGACAGTATAGTAACAGAGAGACAGTATAGTAACAGCTGAGAGACAGTATAGTAAAACTGCTGAGGGACAGTATAGCACAGAGAGACAGTATAGTAACAGAGACAGGACATAGCAACAGAGAGGAGTATAAACAAATAACAGAGATAGCAACACAGAGTACAGTAGCAACAGCTGAGAGACATTATAGTAACAGCTCGAGGACAGTATAGTAACAGCTGAGAGACAGTATAGTAACAGAGACAGTATATAGTAACAGCTGAGAGACATTATGGTAACAGAGAGACAATATAGTAACATAGAGACAGTATAGTAACAGAGAGACAGTATATAACAGCTGAACAGTATAATGAGGGGACAGTATAAGCTGGCACCAGCTGAGAGACAGTATAGTAACAGAGCCAGTATAATGCTTCCAGCATACGAGGGACAGTATAGTAACAAGAGAGACAGTATAAGTAACAG
>NW_026290879.1:102500-150593 GCF_023373465.1 Oncorhynchus keta | reverse complement strand
AATTCCATGGTAAAGTACCCCCTCCTCCCCAATGTAACTACTTAAAGGACTAGTTGTTACGAACGGGCAATTCCATGGTAAAGTACCCCCCTCCTCTCCCCAATGTAACTACTTAAAGGACTAGTTGTTACGAACGGGCAATTCCATGGTAAAGCATAAATGTAACTACTTAAAGGACTAGTTGTTACGAACGGGCAATTCCATCCTCCCCCCAATGTAACTACTTAAAGGACTAGTTGTTACGAACGGGCAATTCCATGGTAAAGTACCCCCCTCCTCCCCCATGTAACTACTCAAAGGACTAGTTGTTACGATCGGGCAATTCCATGGTAAAGTACCCCCACCCCCTCCTCCCCAATATAACTACTTAAAGGACTAGTTGTTACGAACGGGCAATTCCATGGTAAAGTACACCCCCCCCTCCTCTCCCCAATGTAACTACTTAAAGGACTAGTTGTTAAGAACGGGCAATTCCATGGTAAAGTACCCCCCCCCTCCTCCCCAATGTAACTACTTAAAGGACTAGTTGTTACGAACGGGCAATTCCATGGTAAAGTACCCCCCTCCTCCCCCATGTAACTACTTAAAGGACTAGTTGTTACGATCGGGCAATTCCATGGTAAAGTACCCCACCCCCTCCCCAATGTAACTAATTAAAGGACTAGTTGTTATGAACGGGCAATTCCATGGTAAAGTACCACCCCCCACTCCCCAATGTAACTACTTGAAGGACTAGTTGTTACGAACGGGCAATTCCATGGTAAAGTACCCCCCTCCTCCCCAATGTAACTACTTAAAGGACTAGTTGTTACGAACGGGCAATTCCATGGTAAAGTACCCCCCCCCCTCCTCCCCCATGTAACTACTTAAAGGACTAGTTGTTATGAACGGGCAATTCCATGGTAAAGTACCCCCCTCTCCCCAATGTGACTACTTAAAGGACTAGTTGTTACGAACGGGCAATTCCATGGTAAAGTACCCCCCCCCTCCCCAATGTAACTACTTAAAGGACTAGTTGTTACGAACGGGCAATTCCATGGTAAAGTACCCCCCCCCCCTCCCCCCAATGTAACTACTTAAAGGACTAGTTGTTACGAATGGCAATTCCATGGTAAAGTACACCCCCCTCCTCCCCCAATGTAACTACTTAAAGGACTAGTTGTTATGAACGGGCAATTCCATGGTAAAGTACCCCCCCCCCTCCCCAATGTAACTACTTAAAGGACTAGTTGTTACGAACGGGCAATTCCATGGTAAAGTACCCCCCTCCTCCCCAATGTAACTACTTAAAGGACTAGTTGTTACGAACGGGCAATTCCATGGTAAAGTACCCCCCCCCCCCCCTCCCCAATGTAACTACTTAAAGGACTAGTTGTTATGAACGGGCAATTCCATGGTAAAGTACCCCCCCCCTCCCCAATGTAACTACTTAAAGGACTAGTTGTTACGAACGGGCAATTCCATGGTAAAGTACCCCCCCCCCTCCCCAATGTAACTACTTAAAGGACTAGTTGTTATGAACGGGCAATTCCATGGTAAAGTACCCCCCTCTCCCCAATGTAACTACTTAAAGGACTAGTTGTTACGAACGGGCAATTCCATGGTAAAGTACCACCCCCCCTCCCCAATGTAACTACTTAAAGGACTAGTTGTTACGAACGGGCAATTCCATGGTAAAGTACCCCCCAATCCCATCCCCCCCAAGTAACTACTTAAAGGACTAGTTGTTATGAACGGGCAATTCCATGGTAAAGTACCCCCCCCCCCCTCCTCCCCCATGTAACTACTTAAAGGACTAGTTGTTATGAACGGGCAATTCCATGGTAAAGTACCCCCCCCTCCCCCAATGTAACTACTTAAAGGACTAGTTGTTATGAACGGGCAATTCCATGGTAAAGTACCCCCTCTCCCCAATGTAACTACTTAAAAGACTAGTTGTTACGAACGGGCAATTCCATGGTAAAGTAACCCCCCTCCTCTCCCCAATGTAACTACTTAAAAGACTAGTTGTTACGAACGGGCAATTCCATGGTAAAGTAACCCCCCTCCTCTCCAATGTAACTACTTAAAAGACTAGTTGTTACGAACGGGCAATTCCATGGTAAATTAACCCCCCTCCTCTACCCAATGTAACTACTTAAAGGACTAGTTGTTACGAACGGGCAATTCCATGGTAAAGTAACCCCCCTCCTCTCCAATGTAACTACTTAAAGGACTAGTTGTTATGAACGGGCAATTCCATGGTAAAGTACCCCCCTCCTCCCCAATGTAACTACTTAAAGGACTAGTTGTTATGAACGGGCAACTCCATGGTAAAGTACCCCCCTCTCCCCAATGTAACTACTTAAAGGACTAGTTGTTACGAACGGGCAATTCCATGGTAAAGTACCCCCCCCCACCTCTCCCCAATGTAACTACTTGAAGGACTAGTTTGAACAATAACACATTTACAGGAAGAGCTGTGCAGATACAAAGCAAAGTTAGCAGAATTAAACTAAGGGAGACTTTACTGTAGTTCTCTTAAACAAATTGTCACCTGTAGTTTTTTACAGTAAATGTTTTTTTCTATGTACTTAACTAATGTACTTACTGTTAAACTTTTAAATCAAAATTAGACTCTGTGTAAATCAATGGTTTGTGTTTGGTTATACATTTTACAGTAGACTACCACAGTCTCAGTGTAAATCCATGGTTTGTGTTTGGTTATACATTTTACATTAGACTACCACAGTCTCAGTGTAAATCAGTGGTTTGTGTTTGGTTATACATTTTACATTAGACTACCACAGTCTCAGTGTAAATCCATGGTTTGTGTTTGGTTATACATTTTACAGTAGACTACCACAGTCTCAGTGTAAATCCATGGTTTGTGTTTGGTTATACATTTTACAGTAGACTACCACAGTCTCAGTGTAAATCAATGGCCCACAGTGGCAGGTTGACAGCTTTACTGTTTCAACTGCAGATTTGTTTGATTGATGTGGCTTTTTTTTAAAGGGGATTAGAACAGAAACAAAATGGCCGCCCTGTCACATGTTTTGGTAAACAACTGAGGGTTGTGGTGGCTGGAGAAATGTAACCACTCTCGCAAATTCATAGAGAAAGCTATTGTAGCAACCTTAACCCAAAACCTAGTGACCTCGTCAAGAATGACAGAACTCTTGGAGTAACAGTTAGTGATTAAATTCTATTGGTCACACGGTCACTCAGAACTCTTGGAGTAACAGTTAGTGATTAAATTCTATTGGTCACACGGTCACTCAGAACTCTTGGAGTAACAGTTAGTGATTAAATTCTATTGGTCACACAGTCACTCAGAACTCTTGGAGTAACAGTTAGTGATTTAAATTCTATTGGTCACACGGTCACTCAGAACTCCGCCACGTTCCAGAACCTTGTCACCAGAAACCAAAGGTGCTTGTGTGACCAGTTGAGAACCCGGGATGCTGCCTCTGGTAATAGAAGTAGGACGGTTCGAGGGCATAGACGAATAAGGGGGACTATGTACGGTCTGTGATTTCAGAGAAGTTAGAGAATCAACTGCATTTGGACATTTATTGTACTTTTTATATAATGATTTGAGAGCTATAATGTTTGATAAAATGTTTGTAAAGAAATCAGGAAGTATTCTGGATTTAGAGATGAAGAAAATGGTGAATGTCTATTTAGGAAAGAAGTATTCCCTGTGTGCAGTTGATCTCTGAAGCTTGGAGGACGAGACGAGATCAGATGATCTCTGAAGCTTGGAGGACGAGACGAGATCAGATGATCTCTGAAGCTTGGAGGACGAGACGAGATCAGTTGATCTCTGAAGCTTGGAGGACGAGACGAGATCAGTTGATCTCTGAAGCTTGGAGGACGAGACGAGATCAGTTGATCTCTGAAGCTTGGAGGACGAGACGAGATCAGATGATCTCTGAAGCTTGGAGGACGAGACGAGATCAGTTGATCTCTGAAGCTTGGAGGACGAGACGAGATCAGTTGATCTCTGAAGCTTGGAGGACGAGACGAGATCAGTTGATCTCTGAAGCTTGGAGGACGAGACGAGATCAGTTGATCTCTGAAGCTTGGAGGACGAGACGAGATCAGTTGATCTCTGAAGCTTGGAGGACAAGACGAGATCAGTTGATGTCTGAAGCTTGGAGGACGAGACGAGATCAGTTGATCTCTGAAGCTTGGAGGAGGAGACGAGATCAGATGATCTCTGAAGCTTGGAGGATGAGGCGAGATCAGTTGATCTCTGAAGCTTGGAGGATGAGGCGAGATCAGATGATCTCTGAAGCTTGGAGGATGAGACGAGATCAGTTGATCTCTGAAGCTTGGAGGATGAGGCGAGATCAGATGATCTCTGAAGGATGAGACGAGATCAATTGATCTCTGAAGCTTGGAGAATGAGGCGAGATCAGATGATCTCTGAAGCTTGGAGGATGAGGCGAGATCAGATGATCTCTGAAGCTTGGAGGATGAGACGAGATCAGATGACCTCTGAAGCTTGGAGGATGAGACGAGATCAGCATTTATATATATAATCATCAGCATTTATATATACAGTGCCTTGCGAAAGTATTCGCCCCCCTTGAACTTTGCGACCTTTTGCCACATTTCAGGCTTCAAACATAAAGATATAAAACTGTATTTTTTGTGAAGAATCAACAACAAGTGGGACACAATCACAATCATCACAATCATCACATTTATTGGATATTTCAAACTTTTTTAACAAATCAAAAACTGAAAAATTTGGCGTGCAAAATTATTCAGTAATAATTCAGTCCCCTCTCTCCCTCTAAAAATAATACAGTCCCCTCTCTCCCTCTATATAATAATACAGTCCCCTCTATCCCTCTATATAATAATACAGTCCCCTCTCTCCCTCTATATAATAATACAGTCCCCTCTATATAATAATACAGTCCCCTCTATATAATAATACAGTCCCCTCTATATAATAATACAGTCCCATCTATATAATAATACAGTCCCCTCTCTCCCTCTATATAATAATACAGTCCCCTCTATATAATAATACAGTCCCCTCTCTCCCTCTATATAATAATACAGTCCCCTCTATATAATAATTCAGTCCCCTCTATATAATAATACAGTCCCCTCTCTCCCTCTAAAAATAATACAGTCCCCTCTCTCCCTCTATATAATAATACAGTCCCCTCTATATAATAATACTGACCCCTCTCTCCCTCTATATAATAATACAGTCCCCTCTCTCCCTCTATATAATAATCCAGTCTCCTCTATATAATGATACAGTCCCCTCTATATAATAACACAGTCTCCTCTATATAATAATACAGTCCCCTCTATATAATAATACTGTCCCCCCCTCCCTCTATATAATAATACAGTCCCCCTCTCCCTCTATATAATAATACAGTCCCCTCTCTCCCTCTATATAATAATACAGTCCCCTCTCTCCCTCTATATAATAATACAGTCCCCTCTCTCCCTCTATATAATAATACAGTCCCCTCTCTCCCTCTATATAATAATACAGTCCCCTCTATATAATAATACAGTCCCCTCTATATAATAATACAGTCCTCCCTCTATATAATAATACAGTCCCCTCTCTCCCTCTATATAATAATACAGTCCCCTCTATATAATAATACTGTCCCCTCTCTCCCTCTAAAAAGAATACAGTCCCCTCTATATAATAATACAGTCCCCTCTATATAATAATACAGTCCCCTCTCTCCCTCTATATAATAATACAGTCCCCTCTATATAATAATACAGCCCCCTCTCTCCCTCTATATAATAATCCAGTCTCCTCTATATAATAATACAGTCCCCTCTCTCCCTCTATATAATAATACAGTCCCCTCTATATAATAATACTGTCCACTCTCTCCCTCTAAAAAGAATACAGTCCCCTCTATATAATAATACAGTCCCCTCTATATAATAATACAGTCCCCTCTCTCCCTCTATATAATAATACAGTCCCCTCTATATAATAATACTGTCCCCTCTCTCCCTCTAAAAAGAATACAGTCCCCTCTATAAAATAATACAGTCCCCTCTATATAATAATACAGTCCCCTCTCTCCCTCTATATAATAATACAGTCCCCTCTATATAATAATACAGCCCCCTCTCTCCCTCTATATAAAAATACTGTCCCCTCTCTCCCTCTATATAATAACCCAATTTGTAAGTCGCTCTGGATAAGAGCGTCTGCTAAATGACTTAAATGTAAATGTAATACAGTCCCCTCTATATAATAATACAGTCTCCTCTATAATATAATACAGTCCCCTCTCTCCCTCTATATAATAATACAGTCTCCTCTATATAATAATACAGTCCCCTCTCTATAATAATACAGTCCCCTCTCCCTCTATATAATAATACAGTCCCCTCTATATAATAATACAGTCCCCTCTATATAATAATACAGTCCCCTCTCTCCCTCTATATTATAATAACCATCATAATATTGGTGACCTAAAGTCGTCTGGATCACTGCCTAATGTTTCAGCAACTGTAATAATTTATTGGAAGAATAAAATAATTGACTGTGTGAAAAATGAAGACAAGTACTGACTGTTGTTCACTTGACTGTCTTATTAATGGTAGAAGAAAATTGTCAAAGTTTGTAAAAACATTGAAACATTCACGACAATGACAAATTACTGACTTTGTCGTTCACACAGGAGAGAGACGTGACTATCGTGGATCCTCTGGGGAGCCTCAACAACATCATGATGCTGAAGAGGCAGAGAAGAGTCTCTCCACATCAGAACTCCTCAAGAAACACCAGCAGAGACCCACAGGGAAGAATCCTCATTGCTGCTCTCACTGTGGGAAGTGTTGCAAATCTTTATCAGAACTTAAAATACACCAGAGAACACACACTGGAGAGAAACCTTATAGCTGTGATCAATGTGGGAGGAGTTTTACTATATCAAGCCATCTGACTTCACACCAGAGAACACACACAGGAGAGAAACCTTATAGCTGTGATCAATGTGGGAAGTGTTTTACTATATCAAGCCATCTGACTTCACACCAGAGAACACACACAGGAGAGAAACCTTATAGCTGTGATCAATGTGGGATGAGTTTTGCTGCATCAAGCAATCTGACTTCACACCAGAGAACACACACAGGAAAGAAACCTTATAGCTGTGATCAATGTGGGATGAGTTTTGCTGCATCAAGCAATCTGACAAGACACCAGAGAATACACACAGGAGAGAAACCTTATAGCTGTGATCAATGTGGGAAGTGTTTTACTATATTGAGCTCTCTGACTTCACACCAGAGAACACACACAGGAGAGAAACCTTATAGCTGTGATCAATGTGGGAAGTGTTTTACTATATTGAGCTCTCTGACTTCACACCAGAGAATACACACAGGAGAGAAACCTTATAGCTGTGATCAATGTGGGAAGTGTTTTACTATATCAAGCTCTCTGACTTCACACCAGAGAACACACACAGGAGAGAAACCTTATAGCTGTGATCAATGTGGGAAGTGTTTTACTATATCAAGCCATCTGACTTCACACCAGAGAACACACACAGGAGAGAAACCTTATATCTGTGATCAATGTGACAAGAGATACTCTGATAAAAGATCTCTGATTAAACATCAGAAAATACATGAAGGAGTTGTTTCATGATATCAATTGTAGTAGGAGTGTTTTAATGATGTCACAATGTAGAATGTTTTAACATTGTAGTAGGAGTGTTTTAATGATGTCACAATGTAGAATGTTTTAACATTGTAGTAGGAGTATTTGAATGATGTCACAATGTAGAATGTTTTAACATTGTAGTCGGAGTATTTTAATGATGTCACAATGTAGAATGCTTTAACATTGTAGTAGGATTATTTGAATGATGTTACAATGTAGAATGTCTTAACATTGTAGCAGCACTTCAACATTCAAAATGTAGCCAGCGGTTTTCTACAAGTTGAAAAAGCTGCTTGTTTAAAAAAATACATGTAATTGATCATTGTTGCAGATGTTTGTGTATAAACACACATGAAAGCAGTACAATAAAATGGACTATAATCAATTTTTATTAACAATCTGACATCACTCCAGTATTTCTTCACAGCATTCAAATGCTAATTGTCTTTATTCCCCTCCTGAAGAAGCATGACTCAAATCACCTCATATTTCAAACATTCAGCCTGACAAAAGATACATGTTTTATTATTCCATGCCTCACCATTAAGTGAAGTATTGCCAATACATATTAACAAAGGGGTGAACATTTGGTTTTACACCAGCGAGTACACACAGGAAATAAACCTCACTGCTGCCCTGACTTTGGGAGTTTTTCAACATCACGGTCTTTACAATCTCACCAAGGAATTCACACGAGAGAGAGAGAACCAGCGGCTGTGATGTATGTGGAATGACTTACTGCCTCGAGTGAACTGATTTTACACCAGAGAACATAGAATGATCTCCAAACCAGACCTGGGTAGTAGAACACAGAGTGTAGAATGGTCTCCAACACTAGACCTGGGTAGTAGAATACAGAGTGTAGAATGACCTGGGTAGTAGAACACAGAGTGTGGAATGATCTCCAACACTAGACCTGGGTAGTAGAACACAGAGTGTAGAATGACCTGGGTAGTAGAACACAGAGTGTGGAATGATCTCCAACACCAGACCTGGGTAGTAGAATACAGAGTGTAGAATGACCTGGGTAGTAGAACACAGAGTGTGGAATGATCTCCAACACCAGACCTGGGTAGTAGAACACAGAGTGTAGAATGATCTCCAACACTAGACCTGGGTAGTAGAACACAGAGTGTAGAATGATCTCCAACACCAGACCTGGGTAGTAGAACACAGAGTGGAATGGCGCCGGAGAAGAAGGCCCCCAACCGATTGTGTTTTTTAAATTGTTTATTTGCATTGTTTGTAACTCTTTTTTTTATTTTTTATGTTGTCTCTTATGACCGAAAATAACTTCTAGACATCAAGACTGCGATTATTCACGGACTAGCAGAAACATTTTTCTTCTCTGACGACTCTGATAAACAGCTCTCTCGGGAACAGGCCCAGAGCCTCGCGTGTCTGTTTCCAGGTCAACCTGCCATCTGTGTGAAGAGGTGGAGAAATAAAGAGACCGGAGGGCGGGCTGCCTTCTGGGAATTCGTAGACGATCGAATAAGCCCCCACTTCTTTCCATTTCGCTAGCAAATGTGCAATCTTTTGGACAATAAAATCGATGACCTACGCAGAAGATTAAACTACCAACGGGACATTCAAAGCTGTAATATCTTATGCTTCACTGAGTCGTGGCCGAACGACGACACTAACAACATACAGCTGGTTAAATGCTGCACCGGCAGGATAGAACAGAAGATTAAACTACCAACGGGACATTCAAAGCTGTAATATCTTATGCTTCACTGAGTCGTGGCTGAACGACGACACTAACAACATACAGCTGGTTAAACGTTGGATAGAACAGTGGCGTCTGGTAAGACAAGGGACGACAGACTGCGGCAGTATATTTGTAAACAACTGCACTATATCTTAGGAAGTCGAGAGCTATTGCTGGTCTGAGGTAGAGTTTCTCATGATAAGCTGTAGACAACACTATCTTCCTAGACAAGGGACGACAGACTGCGGCAGTATATTTGTATACAACTGCACTATATCTTAGGAAGTCTAGAGCTATTGCTGGTCTGAGGTAGAGTTTCTCATGATAAGCTGTAGACAACACTATCTTCCTAGACAAAGGACGGCAGACTGCGGCAGTATATTTGTAAACAACTGCACTATATCTTAGGAAGTCTAGAGCTATTGCTGGTCTGAGGTAGAGTTTCTCATGATAAGCTGTAGACAACACTATCTACCTAGACAAAGGATGACAGACTGC
The DNA here is from genome assembly GCF_023373465.1 of Oncorhynchus keta. Lineage (NCBI taxonomy): Eukaryota > Metazoa > Chordata > Actinopteri > Salmoniformes > Salmonidae > Oncorhynchus > Oncorhynchus keta. The sequence goes on along the minus strand of NW_026290879.1, from coordinate 140,715 downwards.
GGCAGTATATTTGTAAACAACTGCACTATATCTTAGGAAGTCTAGAGCTATTGCTGGTCTGAGGTAGAGTTTCTCATGATAAGCTGTAGACAACACTATCTACCTAGACAAGGGACGGCAGACTGCGGCAGACTATGTATTTTTGTAAACAACTGCACTATATCTTAGGAAGTCTAGAGCTATTGCTGTTCTGAGGTAGAGTTTCTCATGATAAGCTGTAGACCACACTATCTACCTAGAGAGTTTTCAACCGTATTCTATGACTGTGGTATATAAACAGCTGGAGGATGGCACTAAGACAGCATTGAATGAGCTGTGTTCCGCCATAAGCAAACAAGAAAGTGCTCATCCAGAGGCGGCGCTCCTAGTGGCCGGGGACTTTAAATGCAGGGAAATGTAAATCAGTTTTACCTAATCTCTATCAACATGTTAAATGTGCAAGAGGAGAAAACTCTATACACACGTACAAAGCTCTCCCTCACCTTCCATTTGGCAAATCTGACCATAATTCTATCCTCCTGATTCCTGCTTACAAGGAAAAAATTAAAGCAGGAAGCACCAGTGACTCTATCAATAAAACGGTGGTCAGAGGGAGCAGATGCTAAACTACAAGGACTGTTTTGCTATCACAGACTAGAATATGTTCCGGGATTCCTCCGCATTGCATTGAGGAGTACACCATATCAGTCATTGGCTTCATCAATAAGTGCATCGAGGACGTCGTCCCAACATTGACCGTACGTACATACCCCAACCAGAAGCCATGAATTTACAGGTAACATCCGCACTGAGCTAAAGGCTAGAGCTGCCACTTTCAAGAGCGGGACTCTAACCCGGAAGCTAAAAAGAAATCCCGCTATGCCCTCCGACGAACCATCAAACAGGCAAAGCGTCAATACAGGACTAAGATCGAATCGTACTACTCCGGCTCTGTGTTCTGTTAGATGGGTTTTAATCGTACTTCTGACGCTCTTCAGACATGGCTTGTAAACCATTACAGACTCCCAAAGGAAGCACAGCCATGAGCTGCCCAGTGACATGAGCCTACCAGACCAGCTAAACTACTTCTATGCTCGCTTCGAGGCAAATAACACTGAAACATGCATGAGAGCACCAGCCAGTGCCCAAGAACACTAAGGTAACCTGCCTAAATGACTACCGACCCGTAGCACTCACGTCTGTAGCCATGAAGTGCGATGAAAGGCTGGTCATGGCTCACATCAACAGCATCGTCACAGAAACCCTAGACCCACTCCAAATTGCATACAGCACCAACAGATACAGATGCAATCTCTATTGCACTTCACACTGCCCTTTCCCACCTGGAACACCTATGTGAGAATCCTATTCATTGACGACAGCTCAGTTCAACACCATAGTGTCCTCAAAGCTCATCAATAAGCTAAGGACTCTGGGGCAAAACACTTCCCTCTGCAACTGGATCCTGGACTTCCTGACGGGCCGCCCCCAGGTGGTAAGGGTCGGTAACAACACATCTGCCACGCTGATCCTCAACACTGGGGCCCCTCAGGGGTGTGTGCTTAGTCCCCTCCTGTACTCACTGTTCACTCATGACTGCACGGACAGGCACGACTCCAACACCATCATTAAGTTTACCGATGACAGTGGTAGGCCTGATCACCGACGACGACGAGACAGCCTATAGGGAGGAGGTCAGGGACCTGGCTGTGTGGTGCCAGAATAACAACCTCTACCTCAACGTGATCAAGACAAAGAAGATGATTGTGGACTACAGGAAAAGGAGGACCAAGCACGGCCCCATTCTCATCGGCGGGGCTGTAGTGGAGTAGGTTGAGAGCTTCAAGTTCCTTGGTGTTCACATCACCAACAAACATCACCAACAAACTACCATGGTCCAAGCACACCAAAACAGTTGTGATGAGGCCACGACAAAACCTATTCCCCCTCAGGAGACTGAAAAGATTTGGCATGGGTCCTCAGATCCTCAAAAGGTTCTACAGCTGCACCACCGAGAGCATGGTTGCACTGGTTGCATCACTGCCTGGTATGGCAACTGTTCGGCCTCAGACCGCAAGGCACTACAGAGGGTAGTGCGAACGGCCTATTACATCACACAGCTTCCTGCCATCCAGGACCTCTATACCAGGCGGTGTCAGAGGAAGGCCCTAAAAATGGTCAAAGACTCCAGCCACACTAGTCTTAGTAGAACTGTTAGACTCATGTTGTCATTGATAAATCAGGTCCATTAATAACATGTATTGTTTACCATGTTTTCATTGATAAATCAGGTCCATTAATAACATGTATTGTTGACCATGTTTTCATTGATAAATCAGGTCCATTAATAACATGTATTGTTGACCATGTTTTCATTAATAACATGTATTGTTTACCATGTTTTCATTGATAAATCAGGTCCATTAATAACATGTATTGTTTACCATGTTTTCATTAATAACATGTATTGTTTACCATGTTTTCATTGATAAATCAGGTTCATTAATAACATGTATTGTTTATCATGTTTTCATTAATAACATGTATTGTTTACCATGTTTTCATTAATAACATGTATTGTTTACCATGTTTTCATTAATAACATGTATTGTTGACCATGTTTTCATTGATAAATCAGGTACATTTACATTTAAGTCATTTAGCAGACGCTCTTTAATAACATGTATTGTTGACCATGTTTTCATTGATAAATCAGGTCCATTAATAACATGTATTGTTGACCATGTTTTCATTAATAACATGTATTGTTTACCATGTTTTAATTGATAAATCAGGTTCATTAATAACATGTATTGTTGACCATGTTTTCATTGATAAATCAGGTCCATTAATAACATGTATTGTTTACCATGTTTTCATTAATAACATGTATTGTTGACCATGTTTTCATTAATAACATGTATTGTTTACCATGTTGTCATTGATAAATCAGGTCCATTAATAACATGTATTGTTTACCATGTTTTCATTAATAACATGTATTGTTGACCATGTTTTCATTGATAAATCAGGTCCATTAATAACATGTATTGTTTACCATGTTTTCATTGATAAATCAGGTTCATTAATAACATGTATTGTTGACCATATTTTCATTAATAACATGTATTGTTGACCATGTTTTCATTAATAACATGTATTGTTTACCATGTTTTCATTAATAACATGTATTGTTTACCATGTTTTCATTAATAACATGTATTGTTGACCATGTTTTCATTGATAAATCCATTAATAACTACCAGCTCACTCGGAGGGCCCTCCTCTGAGTACCAACCCCCCCCCCCCCCCCCCACCAGCTCACTTGGAGGACCCTCTGAGTATCAACCCCTCACCCCTACCAGCTCACTAGGAGTACCCTCTGAGTACCAACCCCCCTCCCCTCACCCCTACCAGCTCACTAGGAGGGACCTCCTCTGAGTACCAACCCCCCTCACCCCTACCAGCTCACTAGGAGGGCCTTCCTCTGAGTACCAACCCCCCCCCCCTCAACCCTACCAGCTTACTAGGAGGGAGCTCCTCTGAGTACCAACCCCCCTCCCCTCACCCCTACCAGCTCGTTAGGAGGGACCTCTGAGTACCCCCTCCCCTCACCCCTACCAGCTCACTAGGAGGGCCCTCCTTTGTGTTGCTGACAAAACTTTGAGGGTGACTTCGGGGACACACCCATCAACTTCAGGACACACCCATCAACTTCGGGGACACGCCCATCAACTTCGGGGACACGCCCATCAACTTCAGGACACACCCATCAACTTCAGGACACACCCATCAACTTCGGGGACACGCCCATCAACTTCAGGACACACCCATCAACTTCAGGACACACCCATCAACTTCAGGGACACACCCATCAACTTCGGGGACACGCCCATCAACTTCGGGGACACGCCCATCAACTTCAGGACACACCCATCAACTTCAGGACACACCCATCAACTTCGGGGACACGCCCATCAACTTTGGGACACAATCGTGACTTGAATGATTTCTTGCGATCAGTGGGACGCTACTGTCCCACCTGGCCAACTTGGCAGAGCGACAAATTAAATTACTATAAATATTCAACTTTCATGCAATCACAAGTGCAATACACCAAAATAAAGCTTAAATTGTTGTTAATCCAGCCAACGTGTCAGATTTCAAAAAGGCTTTATTCTGAAAGCAAACCATGCGATTATCTGAGGACGGTGCCCAGCACACAAATCCATAACAAATAATTTTCAACCAAGGAGGTGCGACACAAAAGTCAGAAATAGCGATATAATAAATGCCTTTTGAAGATCTTCTTCTGTTGGCACTCCAAAAGGTCCCAGTTATATCACAAATGGTCATTTTGTTTGATAAAGTCATTCTTTATATCCATAAAAACTCAGTTTAGCTGGCGCGCTTCAGTCAATAATCCACCCAGTTTCCCTCCATCAAAATGCTTTACAAAATGAATCCCAAACGTATCCAAACAAGTCAATCAACGTTTATAATCAATCCTCAGCTACCCTAATACGCAAATAAACAATCAAATTTAAGACGGAGAATCGTTATTATCTTTACCGCAGAAAAATACCAAAGGACGCGCTCTCAATCATGCGCATGAAAACACGACAGACAAAATGGGAGCCACCTAGAAAAACTACAATTTCTGGCTCATTTTACCAAAAAACCCAGCCTGAAACTCTTTCTAACGAATGTTGACATCTAGTGGAAGCCCTAGGAACTGCAAGTCTGGACAGCACCCATCACATCACATAACATAATGTTGACATCTAGTGGAAGCCCTAGGAACTGCAAGTCTGGACAGCACCCATCACATCACATAACATAATGTTGACATCTAGTGGAAGCCCTAGGAACTGCAAGTCTGGACAGTACCCATCACATCACATAACATAATGTTGACATCTAGTGGAAGCCCTAGGAACTGCAAGTCTGGACAGCACCCATCACATCACATAATGTTGACATCTAGTGGAAGCCCTAGGAACTGCAAGTCTGGACAGCACCCATCACATCACATAACATAACATAATGTTGACATCTAGTGGAAGCCCTAGGAACTGCAAGTCTGGACAGTACCCATCACATCACATAACATAATGTTGACATCTAGTGGAAGCCCTAGGAACTGCAAGTCTGGACAGCACCCATCACATCACATAACACAATGTTGACATCTAGTGGAAGCCCTAGGAACTGCAAGTCTGGACAGTACCCATCACATCACATAACATAATGTTGACATCTAGTGGAAGCCCTAGGAACTGCAAGTCTGGACAGCACCCATCACATAACATAATGTTGACATCTAGTGGAAGCCCTAGGAACTGCAAGTCTGGACAGCACCCATCACATAACATAATGTTGACATCTAGTGGAAGCCCTAGGAACTGCAAGTCTGGACAGCACCCATAACATAATGTTGACATCTAGTGGAAGCCCTAGGAACTGCAAGTCTGGACATCACCCATCACATCACATAACATAATGTTGACATCTAGTGGAAGCCCTAGGAACTGCAAGTCTGGACAGCACCCATCACATAACATAATGTTGACATCTAGTGGAAGCCCTAGGAACTGCAAGTCTGGACAGCACCCATCACATCACATAACATAATGTTGACATCTAGTGGAAGCCCTAGGAACTGCAAGTCTGGACAGCACCCATCACATAACATAATGTTGACATCTAGTGGAAGCCCTAGGAACTGCAAGTCTGGACAGCACCCATCACATAACATAATGTTGACATCTAGTGGAAGCCCTAGGAACTGCAAGTCTGGACAGCACCCATCACATCACATAACATAATGTTGACATCTAGTGGAAGCCCTAGGAACTGCAAGTCTGGACAGCACCCATCACATCACATAATGTTGACATCTAGTGGAAGCCCTAGGAACTGCAAGTCTGGACAGCACCCATCACATCACATAACATAACATAATGTTGACATCTAGTGGAAGCCCTAGGAACTGCAAGTCTGGACAGCACCCATCACATCACATAATGTTGACATCTAGTGGAAGCCCTAGGAACTGCAAGTCTGGACAGCAACCATCACAAAACATAATGTTGACATCTAGTGGAAGCCCTAGGAACTGCAAGTCTGGACAGCACCCATCACATCACATAACATAATGTTGACATCTAGTGGAAAACCTAGGAACTGCAAGTCTGGACAGCACCCATCACATCACATAATGTTGACATCTAGTGGAAGCCCTAGGAACTGCAAGTCTGGACAGCACCCATCACATCACATAACATAACATAATGTTGACATCTAGTGGAAGCCCTAGGAACTGCAAGTCTGGACAGCACCCATCACATCACATAACATAATGTTGACATCTAGTGGAAGCCCTAGGAACTGCAAGTCTGGACAGCACCCATCACATCACATAATGTTGACATCTAGTGGAAGCCCTAGGAACTGCAAGTCTGGACAGCACCCATCACATCACATAACATAATGTTGACATCTAGTGGAAGCCCTAGGAACTGCAAGTCTGGACAGCACCCATCACATCACATAATGTTGACATCTAGTGGAAGCCCTAGGAACTGCAAGTCTGGACAGCACCCATCACATCACATAACATAATGTTGACATCTAGTGGAAGCCCTAGGAACTGCAAGTCTGGACAGCACCCATCACATCACATAATGTTGACATCTAGTGGAAGCCCTAGGAACTGCAAGTCTGGACAGCACCCATCACATCACATAACATAATGTTGACATCTAGTGGAAGCCCTAGGAACTGCAAGTCTGGACAGCACCCATCACATCACATAATGTTGACATCTAGTGGAAGCCCTAGGAACTGCAAGTCTGGACAGCACCCATCACATCACATAACATAATGTTGACATCTAGTGGAAGCCCTAGGAACTGCAAGTCTGGACAGCACCCATCACATCACATAATGTTGACATCTAGTGGAAGCCCTAGGAACTGCAAGTCTGGACAGCACCCATCACATCACAATGTTGACATCTAGTGGAAGCCCTAGGAACTGCAAGTCTGGACAGCACCCATCACATCACATAACATAATGTTGACATCTAGTGGAAGCCCTAGGAACTGCAAGTCTGGACAGCACCCATCACATAACATAATGTTGACATCTAGTGGAAGCCCTAGGAACTGCAAGTCTGGACAGCACCCATCACATCACATAATGTTGACATCTAGTGGAAGCCCTAGGAACTGCAAGTCTGGACAGCACCCATCACATCACATAACATAATGTTGACATCTAGTGGAAGCCCTAGGAACTGCAAGCGGAAACCATTTCACCCTGTTATAAAAGTGGCAGCCATTGAAATCAGTGGTGGGATGACGTTTTTTTTTGGGGGGTTTAACAGCCATTGAAATCAGTGGTGGGATGACGTTTTTTGGGGGGGATGGTGGTTTTAACTTACAATATTTTAACAGCTTTAGAAACTTAGAAACTTAGTTTTTTATCCAAATCTACCAATGATATGCAGATCCTATCTCCTGGGCCCGAGTAGCAGGCAGTTTACTCTGGGCACACTTTTCATCTAGACGTCAAAATACCGCCCCTTAGACCGAAGAGGTTAAATTGATGTTCCACTTTTAAGTAATACAATAAGCATGACATTCAAATTGCCCCCCCCTGTCGTTTTACAAGATATGAACCCCAGTAACAGTTAAAACATTTATTTGGGAGATAGTTTATCTGTTACAAATGTCAACAACAAACAAATCTGACATGAAGAAATGCACTTTATTTTTTATATATAATTAGGAACGCCTCTCTATTCTTTTTGGGGGAAATTGAGCAAACTCAAAAATAACACAGTGCCTTACAGGATTATTTTCTGTGTGTAAACATCTTACAAAACCCCCTGGCTCTGCTAGAATCAGTCCACTACATGTGTTTAGTACTGGGGGGCCTACATGTGTGTGTGTGTACTGGTATGTTGCATTAATCAACTCCTTATCCAATTTTCCTACCTATCAGGAGTGTGTGTGTGTAAAAGATACACATTGTTTCAAGTGATCACCGTGAAAGTGAATTTATCAACTATAAGTATCATTACTATTGTACTGTATGTTGTAACGTTATATATATTTTTTTGTTATACTTGAAAAAAAAAAAATAATTGAAAGTGATTCACTTTTGTTGTTGTCTCGATAATAAAATCAACTGGTTTCCGTTCAGCGGATGTGGATCATTGATTTGGTGTCGCAGGTGTGACGTATAATCTAGTGGACGGCGTCTTCAACAACAACAACAACACGGCTACTATGGTAGCTTGCTAGCCCAAATTTTAAAAAACGAAAATATTAAAGCTCTTTACATGGTTTCGGTGTATATTAACCACTGTATTTTAAACACACTTTTTGTCGTCTTATCCCGTTTAAATTAACATTTACTCTGTTGTTATTAGTCAGGTAGCCCGGTTTGATAAATTGGCCTTAGGCTAGTAGGCTAAGGCTAGTGGCTAATGCTAACTAGCTAGCTATCATCCTTGACCATGAGTTCACTAAGCTCTCCTCTTGTTAAAGAAGAAGAGGAGGAGGAGGTCTGCTGGACGGAGAAAGAGGGTCTGTGGCTGAATGTTGTCGTGAAAGAGGAGAATCAAGAGGAGGTTGTTACAGTAAAACAAGAAGTAGAGGAAGAGGCTGTTACAGTGAAAGAAGAGGAAGACGTTTCAGTGAAAGAAGAGGAAGACCCGATCAGAGTGAAAGAAGAAGAAGAGGAGGATGTGACTGTAAAAGAAGAGGAGGAAAAGAAAGAGGAGGATGCGGGTTTTGGAGTGAAAGAGGAGATGACTGTCATATTGAAAAGGAGGAAGAAGAGGAGGAGGAGACAGGAGACCTGATTAACACCAGTAAGTCTTCAGAACAGGGTCACAACATCTGCAGTTGAACTGATGTGTGATTTCAAAAGGGTCAATCTTCAGTTCCTACATCTGTTTTTGGACTATAAATAGCCGTTGTTTCTTGAAGAATAGAACTTATGAACTTAAACTTTCTTTAAAAAAATTAAATAATGTAGGTTATATTATTTTAATTATTTCAAGGCTATAGCCAACAAAGAAATACGCTCAGCATTTTAAACAACATTTTGTTCTATTAAATCATTACAGTCTGAACTGTATAGCCTATAGCCTGTGAGTTAAATAGAAAATAAATGGGGAAAACTAGTGACTTAGTGCCTTTGAATTCATTTTTAGAAACACGAGTTTGGCCAGTCTGGGGCTTCAGGCTCATGCGATGGTGGCTGGAGAATATCCTCTCCACACATGCAGAGCCACTGGGGAAGCTAAACACCCTTCAGGCCACTCTTGACAGGCTGGGCAGAAATGCAGAGCCCCTGGGGATGCGAAACACCCATTTGGTCACTCTTGACAGGCAGAGATGCAGATTGGAGATTTTTCTATAGATAGGCCTAAAGGTTTTTAGGCAAAAATCAAAACGGAAAGCGCTCCTTGAACGTGGGAAAATGCCAGGCCTATTGGGCCAAAAATCAATTATGGCCTATAGTATAGATAATAAAACCAAAATTAACTAACCGTTTAAGAGATCAGATTTTTTTTTTGGTTTATAAATACTTTGCTACAATGACACACTTAGTTATCTACCTACTTCATTCCATTCTTTTAGCATGTGCATCTAGTAATCTACACCACCATTGCTTTTGGGATACGTGTCTGTTCAGATTATTTAGTTGTGGACAGTCCATCACCACACTCCCTCTCTTGGTCCTCAGTCCATCACCACACTCCCTCTCTTGGTCCTCAGTCCATCACCACACTCCCTCTCTTGGTCCTCAGTCCATCACCACACTCCCTCTCTTGCTCTTGGTCCTCAGTCCATCACCACATTCCCTCTCTTGGTCCTCAGTCCATCACCACACTCCCTCTCTTGCTCTTGGTCCTCAGTCCATCACCACATTCCCTCTCTTGGTCCTCAGTCCATCACCACACTCCTCTCTTGCTCTTGGTCCTCATCTTTGTAAGTCACTTTGATTTTGTACCTGTGTGTTTTATCAGTTTCTATATGTAAAATATTTGAGTGAACTCCATGACAGTAGACTAAGGGGATAATAGAAGCACGTAAATAGACGACAGATGCATTCTGGGCCGGGCCCTGAGCTCGTGAAGTGAAGAGCTACTGGAGCGAAATTGGAGAAAGCCGACGGTCTTCTGGGTAGTTTGGGTGAGACCCAGGTGGTATACGCTCCAGCCTTCTGGGTAGTTTGGGTGAGACCCAGGTGGTATACGCTCCAGCCTTCTGGGTCGTTTGGGTGAGACCCAGGTGGTATACGCTCCAGCCTTCTGGGTCGTTTGGGTGAGACCCAGGTGGTATACCCTCTAGCCTTCTGGGTCGTTTGGGTGAGTCCCAGGTGGTATACCCTCTAGCCTTCTGGGTCGTTTGGGTGAGACCCAGGTGGTTGTATTTTGACCCAGAAGCCAACAACAGCAGTCTCCAGGCAACAATAGATGTATAAAAGACCTGCCTTGACTTCCTCATAGTTCTACAACAAAGGCTCTGTGACAGACATCGAAATTGAGTTCAGGTGCATCCTGTTTCCAATGGTCATCCTTGAGATGTTTCTACAACTTAATTTGAGTCCCACCTGTGGTAACTACCTCATCCCTCATCCCCATCCCCCAAACTACCTCATCCCCATACTGTTATTTCTTTGATTTATTTTGCTCCTTTACACCCCAGTATCTCTACTTGTACACTCATCTTCTGCACATCTACCATTCCAGTGTTTAATTGCTATATTGTAATTATTTAACCACTATGGCCTATTTATTGCCTTACCTCTCTTATCCTACCTCATTTGCGCACACTGTATATAGACATTTTCTATTATATAATAGACTGTATGTTTGTTTGTTCCATGTGTAACTCTGTGTCGTTGTTTGTGTCGAACTGCTTTGCTTTATTCTTGGCCAGGTTGCAGTTGTCAATGAGAACTTGTTCTCAACTAGCCTACCTGGTTAAATAAAGGTGTTCTCAACTAGCCTACCTGGTTAAATAAAGGTGTTCTCAACTAGCCTACCTGGTTAAATAAAGGTGTTCTCAACTAGCCTACCTGGTTAAATAAAAAGGTGTTCTCAACTAGCCTACCTGGTTAAATAAAGGTGTTCTCAACTAGCCTACCTGGTTAAATAAAGGTGTTCTCAACTAGCCTACCTGGTTAAATAAAGGTGTTCTCAACTAGCCTACCTGGTTAAATAAAGGTGTTCTCAACTAGCCTACCTGGTTAAATAAAGGTGTTCTCAACTAGCCTACCTGGTTAAATAAAGGTGTTCTCAACTAGCCTACCTGGTTAAATAAAGGTGTTCTCAACTAGCCTACCTGGTTAAATAAAGGTGTTCTCGACTAGCCTACCTGGTTAAATAAAGGTGTTCTCGACTAGCCTACCTGGTTAAATAAAGGTGTTCTCAACTAGCCTACCTGGTTAAATAAAGGTGTTCTCAACTAGCCTACCTGGTTAAATAAAGGTGTTCTCAACTAGCCTACCTGGTTAAATAAAGGTGTTCTAAATAAAATAAAGGTGTTCTCAACTAGCCTACCTGGTTAAATAAAGGTGTTCTCAACTAGCCTACCTGGTTAAATAAAGGTGTTCTCGACTAGCCTACCTGGTTAAATAAAGGTGTTCTCAACTAGCCTACCTGGTTAAATAAAGGTGTTCTCGACTAGCCTACCTGGTTAAATAAAGGTGTTCTCGACTAGCCTACCTGGTTAAATAAAGGTGAAATAAATACAATTAAAATAAATAGACGCTACTGCTGTTCATCACTTGACTGTCTTATTAGTTTAGTACTATTAGTTAATGCTAGCAGATATCATAGACTTCCAGTCACTGTGCTAACGGATTAGCTCGCAAATCTACCACTAACGTCCTTCAATACTGGACACAGAGACCAAACTGGTATCCGTGAGTTAATCTGACTGGGGAAGTGAATGGTTCTTCTTGTTCAAACTGGTATCCGTGAGTTAATCTGACTGGGGAAGGTAAATGGTTCTCCTTGTTCAAACTGGTATCCGTGAGTTAATCTGACTGGGGAAGTGAATGGTTCTCCTTGTCCAAACTGGTATCCATGAGTTAATCTGACTGGGGAAGTGAATGGTTCTCCTTGTTCAAACTGGTATCCGTGAGTTAATCTGACTGGGGAAGTGAATGGTTCTCCTTGTCTAAACTGGTATCCGTGAGTTAATCTGACTGGGGAAGTGAATGGTTCTCCTTGTTCAAACTGGTATCCGTGAGTTAATCTGACTGGGGAAGTGAATGGTTCTCCTTGTCTAAACTGGTATCCGTGAGTTAATCTGACTGGGGAAGTGAATGGTTCTCCTTGTCTAAACTGGTATCCGTGAGTTAATCTGACTGGGGAAGTGAATGGTTCTCCTTGTTCAAACTGGTATCTGTGAGTTAATCTGACTGGGGAAGTGAATGGTTCTCCTTGTTCAAACTGGTATCTGTGAGTTAATCTGACTGGGGAAGTGAATGGTTCTCCTTGTTCAAACTGGTATCCGTGAGTTAATCTGACTGGGGAAGTGAATGGTTCTCCTTGTTCAAACTGGTATCTGTGAGTTAATCTGACTGGGGAAGTGAATGGTTCTCCTTGTTCAAACTGGTATCTGTGAGTTAATCTGACTGGGGAAGTGAATGGTTCTCCTTGTTCAAACTGGTATCCGTGAGTTAATCTGACTGGGGAAGTGAATGGTTCTCCTTGTTCAAACTGGTATCCGTGAGTTAATCTGACTGGGGAAGTGAATGGTTCTCCTTGTTCAAACTGGTATCTGTGAGTTAATCTGACTGGGGAAGTGAATGGTTCTCCTTGTTCAAACTGGTATCTGTGAGTTAATCTGACTGGGGAAGTGAATGGTTCTCCTTGTTCAAACTGGTATCCGTGAGTTAATCTGACTGGGGAAGTGAATGGTTCTCCTTGTTCAAACTGGTATCTGTGAGTTAATCTGACTGGGGAAGTGAATGGTTCTCCTTGTTCAAACTGGTATCCGTGAGTTAATCTGACTGGGGAAGTGGGTAAATGGATCATTAAAGGTTATTATAAAAAAAGAAAAAAAAAAGGTTGTAAAATAATTCACTATATTGACTTGTGTGACTTTGTTGTCCAAACAGGAGAGAGACGTGACTATCTTGGGTCCTCCGGGGAGCCTCAACAACAACATGATGCTGACGAGGTTGAGAAGAGTCTCTCCACGTCAGAACACATCAAGAAACACCCGCAGAGATTAATCCATTCAACAGAACTTAAAAGACATCAGAGAATCAACGCAGGAGAAAAATCTCATAGCTGTGATCAATGTGGGAAGAGTTTTGCTAAGGCGGGAGGCCTGGCAACACACCACAGAATACACACGGGAGAAAAACCGTACCACTGCTCTGACTGTGGAATGAGCTTTGCTACCTCAAGCCAGCTGATAAGACATCAGAAAACACACACAGGAGAAAAGCCTTATTGCTGTGATCAGTGTGGGAAGAGATTCATTCAATCAGCGAACCTGACCGTACACAAGAGAATACACACCGGAGAGAAACCGTACCACTGCTCCGACTGCGCGAAGAGCTTTTCTACTTCAAGCGGATTGATAACACACCAGCGAACACACACAGGAGAGAAGCCTTACCACTGCTCTGACTGTGGAAAGAGCTGTACCACCTCGAGTGCACTGATATCACACCAGCGTACACACACAGGAGAGAAGCATTACCACTGCTCTGATTGCGGGAAGAGTTTTGCTACTTTAAGCAACCTGACACAACACCAGCGAACACACACAGTAGGAAAGCCTCATAGCTGTGATCAATGTGAGAAGAGATACTCCCATCTAATGTCTCTGATTAAACATCAGAAAATACATGAAGAAGATCCAGACCTAGGTAGAAGAACACAGAGTGTGGAATGATCTCCAACACCAGACCTGGGTAGAAGAACACAGAGTGTGGAATGATCTCCAACACCAGACCTGGGTAGTAGAACACAGAGTGTAGAATGATCTCCAACACCAGACCTGGGTAGTAGAACACAGAGTGTAGAATGACCTGGGTAGTAGAACACAGAGTGTGGAATGATCTCCAACACCAGACCTGGGTAGTAGAACACAGAGTGTAGAATGATCTCCAACACCAGACCTGGGTAGTAGAACACAGAGTGTGGAATGATCTCCAACACCAGACCTGGGTAGTAGAACACAGAGTGTAGAATGACCTGGGTAGTAGAACACCAGAGAATGAAACACCAGACCTGGGTAGAACCAGCTGTAGAAGAACATTGAACCAGACTAACCAACATTGAACCAGCTAACAGAACATTGAACCAGCTAACGGAACGTTGAACCAGCTAACAGAACGTTGAACCAGCTAACGGAACGTTGAACCAGCTAACAGAACATTGAACCAGCTAACAGAACATTGAACCAGCTAACAGAACATTGAACCAGCTAACGGAACATTGAACCAGCTAACGGAACATTGAACCAGCTAACAGAACGTTGAACCAGCTAACAGAACGTTGAACCAGCTAACGGAACGTTGAACCAGCTAACGGAACATTGAACCAGCTAACGGAACGTTGAACCAGCTAACGGAACGTTGAACCAGCTAACGGAACGTTGAACCAGCTAACAGAACGTTGAACCAGCTAACAGAACGCTGAACCAGCTAACAGAACGTTGAACCAGCTAACGGAACGTTGAACCAGCTAACGGAACATTGAACCAGCTAACGGAACATTGAACCAGCTAACGGAACATTGAACCAGCTAACGGAACATTGAACCAGCTAACGGAACATTGAACCAGCTAACGGAACATTGAACCAGCTAACGGAACATTGAACCAGCTAACGGAACGTTGAACCAGCTAACAGAACGCTGAACCAGCTAACAGAACGTTGAACCAGCTAACGGAACGTTGAACCAGCTAACAGAACATTGAACCAGCTAACGGAACATTGAACCAGCTAACGGAACATTGAACCAGCTAACAGAACATTGAACCAGCTAACGGAACATTGAACCAGCTAACAGAACAGAACATTGAACCAGCTAACGGAACATTGAACCAGCTAACAGAACGTTGAACCAGCTAACAGAACATTGAACCAGCTAACAGAACATTGAACCAGCTAACGGAACATTGAACCAGCTAACAGAACATTGAGTCAGTTCTACATATTCATACACTGCTCCAAATGTCATGTTGTTGATAAATATGTAGTTCTCTTATATTTTAGTTGAATCTGTATTTGTCTTATACAAATCACACCGTAATACCTGAGGGTAATGATTTTTATTTTATTCAATTGAGTATTGTAACAAGTATAAAAAAGCTCATGTGTTTGAGAATGAGTCAACTGTGTTGGGTGTATTGTGAGGGTCAAAAGAGAGAGAGAAATAGACAGAGAGAGAGAGGGCAGGTGGGTAAGAGAGAAGGAGAGAAATGGACAAGAGAGAGAGAGGGAAGGAGAGAAGTAGACAGATAGAGAGGGTAATCATAATAATATTATATAAATATATATAAAACCATAATCATTATGCTTAATTCTACGTCAAAAAATATGTTAATTTTTCTGCATATCTCTTGGTCTGTCTGTATCCTCCTGACTGGTGGTTCTTTCTGTTAAAGAAAATAAATATGCTTCTCTGCATCTCTGCTAAAATCTGGGTAAAAGAGTGACATGTGTGAGTCTTATTCAGTACCTTTAGTAAACGCCAACTTCATTAAAACACTAGGTGGCTAGTAGTAACAACAACACAGAAACAACTATATATACATATACATACTATATATATATATTAAAACACTAGGTGGCTAGTAGTAACAACAACACAGAAACAACTATATATACATATACATACTATATATATATATTAAAACACTAGGTGGCTAGTAGTAACAACAACACAGAAACAACTATATATACATATACATACTATATATATATATTAAAACACTAGGTGGCTAGTAGTAACAACAACACAGAAACAACTATATATACATATACATACTATATATATATATTAAAACACTAGGTGGCTAGTAGTAACAACAACACAGAAACAACTATATATACATATACATACTATATATATATATTAAAACACTAGGTGGCTAGTAGTAACAACAACACAGAAACAACTATATATACATATACATACTATATATATATAATAAAACACTAGGTGGCTAGTAGTAACAACAACACAGAAACAACTATATGTACATATACATACTATATACATATATTAAAACACTAGGTGGCTAGTAGTAACAACAACACAGAAACAACTATATATACATATACATACTATATATATATATTAAAACACTAGGTGGCTAGTAGTAACAACAACACAGAAACAACTATATATACATATGTATACTATATATATTAAAACACTAGGTGGCTAGTAGTAACAACAACACAGAAACAACTATATATACATATACATACTATATATATATTAAAACACTAGGTGGCTAGTAGTAACAACAACACAGAAACAACTATATATACATATACATACTATATATATATATATATATATATTAAAACACTAGGTGGCTAGTAGTAACAATAACACAGAAACAACTATATATACATATACATACTATATATATATATTAAAACACTAGGTGGCTAGTAGTAACAACAACACAGAAACAACTATATATACATATACATACTATATATATATATTAAAACACTAGGTGGCTAGTAGTAACAACAACACAGAAACAACTATATATACATATACATACTATATATATATATATATAAAACACTAGGTGGCTAGTAGTAACAACAACACAGAAACAACTATATATACATATACATACTATATATATATATATATATTAAAAAACACTAGGTGGCTAGTAGTAACAACAACACAGAAACAACTATATATACATATACATACTATATATATATAATAAAACACTAGGTGGCTAGTAGTAACAACAACACAGAAACAACTATATATACATATACATACTGTCCTTCTATAGCTCAGTTGGTAGTAGCATGGCGCTTATATAACGGATACTATATATATAATAAAACAGGGTAGTAGTAACAAAACACGGGACTATATATACATAACACCCATACGTAGAATGTATGCACACATGACTGTAAGTATATATTTAAAAAACTAGGTGACTAGTAGTAAATGGAAACAACTATATATACATATACATACTATATATATATAATAAAACACTAGGTGGCTAGTAGTAACAACAACACAGAAACAACTATATATACATATACATACTATATATATATAATAAAACACTAGGTGGCTAGTAGTAACAACAACACAGAAACAACTATATATACATATACATACTATATATATATATAAAACACTAGGTGGCTAAAACAACAACACAGAAACAACTATATATACATATACATACTATATATATATATTAAAACACTAGGTGGCTAGTAGTAACAACAACACAGAAACAACTATATATACATATACATACTATATATATATATATATTAAAACACTAGGTGGCTAGTAGTAACAACAACACAGAAACAACTATATATACATATACATACTATATATATATATATATATATATATATTAAAACACTAGGTGGCTAGTAGTAACAACAACACAGAAACAACTATATATACATATACATACTATATATATATATATATATATATATATATATTAAAACACTAGGTGACTAGTAGTAACAACAACACAGAAACAACTATATATACATATACATACTATATATATATTAAAACACTAGGTGGCTAGTAGTAACAACAACACAGAAACAACTATATATACATATACATACTATATATATATTAAAACACTAGGTGGCTAGTAGTAACAACGACACAGAAACAACTATATATACATATACATACTATATATATATATATTAAAACACTAGGTGGCTAGTAGTAACAACAACACAGAAACAACTATATATACATATGTATACTATATATATTAAAACACTAGGTGGCTAGTAGTAACAACAACACAGAAACAACTATATATACATATACATACTATATATATATATTAAAACACTAGGTGGCTAGTAGTAACAACAACACAGAAACAACTATATATACATATGTATACTATATATATTAAAACACTAGGTGGCTAGTAGTAACAACAACACAGAAACAACTATATATACATATACATACTATATATATATATTAAAACACTAGGTGGCTAGTAGTAACAACAACACAGAAACAACTATATATACATATACATACTATATATATATTAAAACACTAGGTGGCTAGTAGTAACAACAACACAGAAACAACTATATATACATATACATACTATATATATATATTAAAACACTAGGTGGCTAGTAGTAACAACAACACAGAAACAACTATATATACATATACATACTATATATATATATATATATTAAAACACTAGGTGGATAGTAGTAACAACAACACAGAAACAACTATATATACATATACATACTATATATATATATTAAAACACTAGGTGGCTAGTAGTAACAACAACACAGAAACAACTATATATACATATGTATACTATATATATTAAAACACTAGGTGACTAGTAGTAACAACAACACAGAAACAACTATATATACATATACATACTATATATATATATATATTAAAACACTAGGTGGCTAGTAGTAACAACAACACAGAAACAACTATATATACATATACATACTATATATATATATTAAAACACTAGGTGACTAGTAGTAACAACAACACAGAAACAACTATATATACATATACATACTATATATATATATATATATATATTAAAACACTAGGTGGCTAGTAGTAACAACAACAACAAACATTTCTTTCTTCGTTTTATATTTATACTATATATACATATAATACTATATATGCATATGCATACTATATATATATATATATATACTATATATACATATACATACTATATATACATATACATACTATATATACATACTATATATATATACATACTATATATACATATACATACTATATATACATATACATACTATATAGACATATAATACTATATATGCATATACATACTATATATACATACTATATATACATATACATACTATATCGACATATAATACTATATATGCATATACATACTATATATACATACTATATATACATATACTATACATACTATAGATACATATACATAATATATATACATACTATATATACAGTACCTTGCGAAAGTTTTCGCTCCCCTTGAACTTTGCGACCTTTTGCCACATTTCAGGCTTCAAACATAAAGATATAAAACGGTATTTTTTTGTGAAGAATCAACAACAAGTGGGACACAATCATGAAGTGGAACGACATTTATTGGATATTTCAAACTTTTTTAACAAATCAAAAACTGAAAAATTGGGCGTGCAAAATTATTCAAAGACTGGACGGTTTGGTCTACAAACTACTATGACCCCTCTATGGAAAGACTGGACGGTTTGGTCTACAAACTACTATGACCCCTCTATGGAAAGACTGGACGGTTTGGTCTACAAACTACTATGACCCCTCTATGGAAAGACTGGACGGTTTGGTCTACAAACTACTATGACCCCTCTATGGAAAGACTGGACGGTTTGGTCTACAAACTACTATGACCCCTCTATGGAAAGACTGGACGGTTTGGTCTACAAACTACTATGACCCCTCTATGGAAAGACTGGACGGTTTGGTCTACAAACTACTATGACCCCTCTATGGAAAGACTGGACGGTTTGGTCAACAAACTACTATGACCCAGCCAATCGGCTGACTTTTGTCTGTAGAGTCTGAACAGTTTGGCCGACCCACACTAAGACTCTCACAAACACTATACAGGTCTGTAGAGTCTGAACAGTTTGGCCGACCCACACTGAGACTCTCACAAACACTATACAGGTCTGTAGAGTCTGAACAGTTTGGCCGACCCACACTAAGACTCTCACAAACACTATACAGGTCTGTAGAGTCTGAACAGTTTGGCCGACCCACACTAAGACTCTCACAAACACTATACAGGTCTGTAGAGTCTGAACAGTTTGGCCGACCCACACTAAGACTCTCACAAACACTATACAGGTCTGTAGAGTCTGAACAGTTTGGCCGACCCACACTAAGACTCTCACAAACACTATACAGGTCTGTAGAGTCTGAACAGTTTGGCCGACCCACACTGAGACTCTCACAAACACTATACAGGTCTGTAGAGTCTGAACAGTTTGGCCGACCCACACTGAGACTCTCACAAACACTATACAGGTCTGTAGAGTCTGAACAGTTTGGCCGACCCACACTGAGACTCTCACAAACACTATACAGGTCTGTAGAGTCTGAACAGTTTGGCCGACCCACACTGAGACTCTCACAAACACTATACAGGTCTGTAGAGTCTGAACAGTTTGGCCGACCCACACTGAGACTCTCACAAACACTATACAGGTCTGTAGAGTCTGAACAGTTTGGCCGACCCACACTGAGACTCTCACAAACACTATACCGGTCTGTAGAGTCTGAACAGTTTGGCCGACCCACACTGAGACTCTCACAAACACTATACAGGTCTGTAGAGTCTGAACAGTTTGGCCGACCCACACTGAGACTCTCACAAACACTATACCGGTCTGTAGAGTCTGAACAGTTTGGCCGACCCACACTGAGACTCTCACAAACACTATACAGGTCTGTAGAGTCTGAACAGTTTGGCCGACCCACACTGAGACTCTCACAAACACTATACGGGTCTGTAGAGTCTGAACAGTTTGGCCGACCCACACTGAGACTCTCACAAACACTATACGGGTCTGTAGAGTCTGAACAGTTTGGCCGACCCACACTGAGACTCTCACAAACACTATACGGGTCTGTAGAGTCTGAACAGTTTGGCCGACCCACACTGAGACTCTCACAAACACTATACGGGTCTGTAGACTCTGAACAGTTTGGCCGACCCACACTGAGACTCTCACAAACACTATACAGGTCTGTAGAGTCTGAACAGTTTGGCCGACCCACACTGAGACTCTCACAAACACTATACAGGTCTGTAGAGTCTGAACAGTTTGGCCGACCCACACTAAGACTCTAACAAACACTATACAGGTCTGTAGAGTCTGAACAGTTTGGCCGACCCACACTGAGACTCTCACAAACACTATACAGGTCTGTAGAGTCTGAACAGTTTGGCCGACCCACACTGAGACTCTCACAAACACTATACGGGTCTGTAGAGTCTGAACAGTTTGGCCGACCCACACTGAGACTCTCACAAACACTATACGGGTCTGTAGAGTCTGAACAGTTTGGCCGACCCACACTGAGACTCTCACAAACACTATACGGTCTGTAGAGTCTGAACAGTTTGGCCGACCCACACTGAGACTCTCACAAACACTATACGGGTCTGTAGAGTCTGAACAGTTTGGCCGACCCACACTGAGACTCTCACAAACACTATACGGGTCTGTAGAGTCTGAACAGTTTGGCCGACCCACACTGAGACTCTAACAAACACTATACAGGTCTGTAGAGTCTGAACAGTTTGGCCGACCCACACTGAGACTCTCACAAACACTATACAGGTCTGTAGAGTCTGAACAGTTTGGCCGACCCACACTGAGACTCTCACAAACACTATACAGGTCTGTAGAGTCTGAACAGTTTGGCCGACCCACACTAAGACTCTCACAAACACTATACGGGTCTGTAGAGTCTGAACAGTTTGGCCGACCCACACTGAGACTCTCACAAACACTATACGGGTCTGTAGAGTCTGAACAGTTTGGCCGACCCACACTGAGACTCTCACAAACACTATACGGGTCTGTAGAGTCTGAACAGTTTGACCCACACTACTCCACACTGAGACTCTACAAACACTATACAGGTCTGTAGAGTCTGAACAGTTTGGCCGACCCACACTGAGACTCTCACAAACACTATACAGGTCTGTAGAGTCTGAACAGTTTGGCCGACCCACACTGAGACTCTCACAAACACTATACAGGTCTGTAGAGTCTGAACAGTTTGGCCGACCCACACTAAGACTCTCACAAACACTATACAGGTCTGTAGAGTCTGAACAGTTTGGCCGACCCACACTAAGACTCCACACTGGTCTGTAGACTCTCACAAACACTATACGGGTCTGTAGAGTCTGAACAGTTTGGCCGACCCACACTGAGACTCTCACAAACACTATACGGGTCTGTAGAGTCTGAACAGTTTGGCCGACCCACACTGAGACTCTAACAAACACTATACAGGTCTGTAGAGTCTGAACAGTTTGGCCGACCCACACTGAGACTCTCACAAACACTATACAGGTCTGTAGAGTCTGAACAGTTTGGCCGACCCACACTAAGACTCTAACAAACACTATACAGGTCTGTAGAGTCTGAACAGTTTGGCCGACCCACACTAAGACTCTCACAAACACTATACAGGTCTGTAGAGTCTGAACAGTTTGGCCGACCCACACTAAGACTCCCACAAACACTATACAGGTCTGTAGAGTCTGAACAGTTTGGCCGACCCACACTAAGACTCCCACAAACACTATACAGGTCTGTAGAGTCTGAACAGTTTGGCCGACCCACACTAAGACTCCCACAAACACTATACAGGTCTGTAGAGTCTGAACAGTTTGGCCGACCCACACTAAGACTCTCACAAACACTATACAGGTCTGTAGAGTCTGAACAGTTTGGCCGACCCACAATAAGACTCTCCCAAACACTATACAGGTCTGTAGAGTCTGAACAGTTTGGCCGACCCACACTAAGACTCTCACAAACACTATACAGGTCTGTAGAGTCTGAACAGTTTGGCCGACCCACACTAAGACTCTCACAAACACTATACGGGTCTGTAGAGTCTGAACAGTTTGGCCGACCCACACTAAGACTCTCACAAACACTATACAGGTCTGTAGAGTCTGAACAGTTTGGCCGACCCACACTAAGACTCTCACAAACACTATACAGGTCTGTAGAGTCTGAACAGTTTGGCCGACCCACACTAAGACTCTCACAAACACTATACAGGTCTGTAGAGTCTGAACAGTTTGGCCGACCCACACTAAGACTCTCACAAACACTATACAGGTCTGTAGAGTCTGAACAGTTTGGCCGACCCACACTAAGACTCTCACAAACACTATACAGGTCTGTAGAGTCTGAACAGTTTGGCCGACCCACACTAAGACTCTCACAAACACTATACAGGTCTGTAGAGTCTGAACAGTTTGGCCGACCCACACTAAGACTCTCACAAACACTATACAGGTCTGTAGAGTCCGAACAGTTTGGCCGACCCACACTAAGACTCTCACAAACACTATACAGGTCTGTAGAGTCCGAACAGTTTGGCCGACCCACACTAAGACTCTCACAAACACTATACAGGTCTGTAGAGTCCGAACAGTTTGGCCGACCCACACTAAGACTCTCACAAACACTATACGGGTCTGTAGAGTCTGAACAGTTTGGCCGACCCACACTAAGACTCTAACAAACACTATACAGGTCTGTAGAGTCTGAACAGTTCGGCCGACCCACACTGAGACTCTCACAAACACTATACAGGTCTGTAGAGTCTGAACAATTTGGCCGACCCACACTAAGACTCTCACAAACACTATACGGGTCTGTAGAGTCTGAACAGTTCGGCCGACCCACACTGAGACTCTCACAAACACTATACGGGTCTGTAGAGTCTGAACAGTTCGGCCGACCCACACTAAGACTCTCACAAACACTATACGGGTCTGTAGAGTCTGAACAGTTCGGCCGACCCACACTAAGACTCTCACAAACACTATACGGGTCTGTAGAGTCTGAACAGTTTGGCCGACCCACACTAAGACTCTCACAAACACTATACAGGTCTGTAGAGTCTGAACAGTTCGGCCGACCCACACTGAGACTCTCACAAACACTATACAGGTCTGTAGAGTCTGAACAGTTTGGCCGACCCACACTAAGACTCTCACAAACACTATACAGGTCTGTAGAGTCTGAACAGTTCGGCCGACCCACACTGAGACTCTCACAAACACTATACAGGTCTGTAGAGTCTGAACAATTTGGCCGACCCACACTAAGACTCTCACAAACACTATACGGGTCTGTAGAGTCTGAACAGTTCGGCCGACCCACACTGAGACTCTCACAAACACTATACGGGTCTGTAGAGTCTGAACAGTTTGGCCGACCCACACTAAGACTCTCACAAACACTATACGGGTCTGTAGAGTCTGAACAGTTTGGCCGACCCACACTAAGACTCTCACAAACACTATACGGGTCTGTAGAGTCTGAACAGTTTGGCCGACCCACACTAAGACTCCCACAAACACTATACAGGTCTGTAGAGTCTGAACAGTTTGGCCGACCCACACTAAGACTCTCACAAACACTACACAGGTCTGTAGAGTCCGAACAGTTTGGCCGACCCACACTAAGACTCTCACAAACACTACACAGGTCTGTAGAGTCCGAACAGTTTGGCCGACCCACACTAAGACTCTCACAAACACTATACGGGTCTGTAGAGTCTGAACAGTTCGGCCGACCCACACTGAGACTCTCACAAACACTATACGGGTCTGTAGAGTCTGAACAGTTTGGCCGACCCACACTAAGAGTCTCACAAACACTATACGGGTCTGTAGAGTCTGAACAGTTTGGCCGACCCACACTAAGACTCTCACAAACACTATACGGGTCTGTAGAGTCTGAACAGTTTGGCCGACCCACACTAAGACTCTCACAAACACTATACAGGTCTGTAGAGTCTGAACAGTTTGGCCGACCCACACTAAGACTATCACAAACACCTACATGTCGGTTGTTTTGCTGTAGGACTCCCACAGGCCTCACAAGACTTTCCTGAAGTTGCCCCGGGAAACCAGTTGGACACGTATGGAAGAACTGTATACTGTGTATAGATAAATAAATAAATAAATACATGTTTCCAGATCTTTCTGATATCTCAGATAGAGGACAGACACTTCAGCACAAACTTCCTTTGAGGGGACTGTCTGTTGTTCCATGTATTGAATCTGTTATTCAATGTGTTTCTATGGGCTTATAGCAGTAAGGACTATCTGTTATTCAATGTGTTTCTATTGGCTAATAGCAGTAAGGACTATCTGTTATTTCATGTGTTTCTATGGGCTAATGGGTTAACTAGTAAGGCCAAATAGTATTTGTCGTCAAATATATTTTTTCTCTCTATTTTTTTAATACTTAAAAGGGTCGTAAAATTCTAAATCAAATTAGCATTGGAATTGTTTTAAGAACGTTTGACCTTCTTAAAACAATTCCATGTTGTAGAACGGCCCAGTACATCACTGGGGCCAAGCTTCCTGCCATCCAGGACCTCTATACCAGGCGGTGTCAGAGGAAGGCCCAGTACATCACTGGGGCCAAGCTTCCTGCCACCCAGGACCTCTATACCAGGCGTTGTCAGAGGAAGGCCCAGTGCATCACTGGGGCCATGCTTCCTGCCATCCGGGACCTCTATACCAGGCGGTGTCAGAGGAAGGCCCAGTACATCACTGGGGCCAAGCTTCCTGCCATCCGGGACCTCTACACCAGGCGTTGTCAGAGGAAGGCCCAGTACATCACTGGGGCCAAGCTTCCTGCCATCCAGGACCTCTATACCAGGCGGTGTCAGAGGAAGGCCCAGTACATCACTGGGGCCAAGCTTCCTGCCATCCAGGACCTCTATACCAGGCGGTGTCAGAGGAAGGCCCAGTACATCACTGGGGCCAAGCTTCCTGCCATCCAGGACCTCTATACCAGGCGTTGTCAGAGGAAGGCCCAGTACATCACTGGGGCCATGCTTCCTGCCATCCAGGACCTCTATACCTGGAGGTGTCAGAGGAAGGCCCTATAGAGGGTGGTACGTACGGCCCAGTACATCACTGGGCCAAGCTTCCTGCCATCCAGGATCTCTATACCTGGCGGTGTCAGAGGAAGGCACTAAAAATGGTCAAAGACTCCAGCCACCCTAGTCATGGACTCTTCTCTCTGCTACCTCCACGGCATGCTGTACCGGAGCGCCAAGTCTAGGAGGCAACAGGCTTTTAAACAGCTTCTACCCACAAGCCATAAGCCTCCTGAACATCTAGTCAAATGGCTACCCAGACTATTTGCATTGCCCTCCCCTCTCCACACCACTGCTACTCTCTGTTGTTATCATCTATGCATAGTCACTTTAATAACTCTACCTACATGTACATTTTACCTCAACTAACCGGTGCCCCCGTACATTGACTGTGTACCGGTACCCCCCTGTATATAGCCTCCACATTGACTCTGTACCGGTACCCCCTGTATATAGCCTCCGCATTGATTCTGTACAAACCATTTCTGTATGGACCTCGTTTTGTGCATCGGGGGCGTTGTCATGCTGAAACAGGAAAGGGCTTCCACGACGTTGGAAGCTCAGAATCATCTAGAATGTCATTGTATGCTGTAGCGTTAAGATTTCCCTTCACTGGAACTAAGGGGCCCGAATCATGAAAAACAGTCCCAGACTGTTATTCCTCCTCCACCAAACTTTACAAATGCACTATGCATTGGGGCAGGTAGCGTTCTCCACCAAACTTTACAAATGCACTATGCATTGGGGCAGGTAGCGTTCTCCACCAAACTTTACAAATGCACTATGCATTGGGGCAGGTAGCGTTCTCCACCAAACTTTACAAATGTACTATGCATTGGGGCAGGTAGCGTTCTCCACCAAACTTTACAAATGCACTATGCATTGGGGCAGGTAGCGTTCTCCTGGCATCCATTTACATTTACATTACATTTAAGTCATTTAGCAGACGCTCTTATCCAGAGCGACTTACAAATTGGTGCATACACCTTATGACATCCAGTGGAACAGCCACTTTACAATAGTGCATCTAAATCTTTTTAGGGGGGGGGGAGAAGAAACCCAGTTTCTTCCTTCAGACTGCCAGATGGTGAAGCGTGATTCATCACTCCAGAGAACGCGTTCCCACTGCTCCAGAGTCCAATGGTGGCGAGCTTCACACTGCTCCAGAGAATGCGTTTCCACTGCTCCAGAGTCCAATGGCGGCGAGCTTCACACCAGCCGACGGTTGGCATGGTGATCCTAGGCTTGTATGCGGCTGCTCGGCCATGGAAACCCATATCATGAAGCTTCCGACAAACAGTTCTTGTGCCAAAGGAAGTTTGGAACTTGGCAGTGAGTGTTGCAACCGAGGACAGACGATTTTAACACTTCAGCACTTGGTTGTTCAGTGACCATGTGTGGTCTACCACTTCGCTACTGAGCCGTTGTTGCTCCTAGACGTTTCCACTTCACAATAACAGCACACAGCATTAATTTTGAAATGTTTTTAAAAAATCTATAATTATGTTCACCTTAGTACCCCTTGCACTATAAACTGAGAAAAGTCAGGGAAAATTACAAGAAGAACAAGAAACAGAGCGACACAGGCTCAGAGAGAGGAGGAGAGAGAGAGATAAATAAAGGCATATATAGGCATCTTCTCTGTTCTACCACCATCTCTATTCTCTTTCACCATCTCTATTCTCTTTCACCTGCGAGCCACATTGCCGTTTCCACGTGTTCTAAGGTGGCGTCCAGCTCATTCTAAACCCCGCCCCCCCCCGTTACAGTTCAACTCTCCTTTTACCATTGGACGGAACGGCCGTCAATCAAACAAGAGGGCGGGGCCAGACCCACATGATTTGACAGCAGGTCGCTTTGAGCCGTTTAGGCTGAGTTATATACTTTATGATGGGTATGTTGGTGAGGAAAAACCGCCACATAAACAAAACCACTATATTCTCTGTTATTTAACTATTTTGATTTGAATTTTTTTGGGACCATTCCGTCGGTCCTGACCGCCTACCGACGAGAACCAAGGACACCCTCTCTAACTGACGTCACAGGATCCGTTCCAACACGGAAACCGTAATGGTGGGGGCTCGTCGTTTAGTCGGTACTGTTGTGATGGTCTCTCCGGATCTCTCATCCTACTTCTATCCACAACCTGTTAACACACGTTAAATAAAACACGTCAATCTTAAAGAAGACTTTAAAAACAAAAGTTCAACAAACGAAGCCCTGTCGCTGTGTAAAAACCAAAATGGACGATCGCTGGAGAAAAGTTGACAGATAATTCGACCTCTGTTCTTGTAAGTTTAATTAACACGTTTCTTTGCGTTGATCGAGATTCCCGTTGGTAGATCTACAACCATGGGGAAGTTAACACGCTGTCTCCTCCTGCTGCTGTTGCTGCTGTCTTGGAAAGGAACCGACTTACAGGTGAGTGTTTGTTGTTGTTGTTTACTTGTTTATGGGTGAGGGGAGGGGAGGGGGGACCCGGGTGTGTGGCTCGCTGGGTACCGTGCCACTGTCCGGTTGGTCTATTTCGGGAAACCGTACAAAGAGAGAGAGGGGACTCTAATACACTTCAAGAATAGTATGCTGGAAATGAACAAACCCCCCTCGTCTGTCCTGTCTGTCCTGTCTGTCTTGTCTGTCCTGTCCTTTGTAGGTTACTTTTTAAAATGCAATCCGTCATAGTTACCTGTCTAACATTGTAGGCAATAACGTAACTAATGGTGCGTAAAGAGGGTATATCGCTCTCCGTAACTAATGGTGCGTAAAGAGGGTATATATCGCTCTCCGGCGTTTTACCATTTGGATGCCTCTATATGTTGTAGTTTAAAGGTAAAGGTATTGCACATTGAAACGCGTGTGGACATTCCTTGTTAAATGACCACATATCCTTTTAAGGCGCCACACAGAGTCCGGTTCTATGATGCCACCCCTTGTTGAGTAAATACAGGAGTGTCGCGGTTAAACACACAACATGTGGTAAACGGTCTCTTTGCTGAGAAGGAGACGGGGTGGTGGTAAGTCTCGCTATTCAGGTTGTCTTGGTGTAACGGACATTTCCAGGTGAAAAACAAGGAGAGCAGTGGTTGATAACAGTCAATCAAAGATCGATCCAGTTTAATACGATCATTTACGGCGACATCGCCAGAACAGAAGCAGGCCCGTTTTATATTCTATTCAGACAGCACCTAATGTTCATCTCCAGAACAGAAGCAGGCCCGTTTATATTCTAATCAGACAGCACCTAATGTTCATCTGCAGAACAGAAGCAGGCCTGTTTTATATTCTAATCAGACAGCACCTAATGTTAATCTCCAGAACAGAAGCAGGCCCGTTTATATTCTAATCAGACAGCACCTAATGTTCATCTCCAGAACAGAAGCAGGCCTGTTTTATATTCTAATCAGACAGCACCTAATGTTCATCTCCAGAACAGAAGCAGGCCCGTTTTATATTCTAATCAGACAGCACCTAATGTTCATCTCCAGAACAGAAACAGGCCCGTTTTATATTCTATTCAGACAGCACCTAATGTTCATCTCCAGAACAGAAGCAGGCCCGTTTTATATTCTATTCAGACAGCACCTAATGTTCATCTCCAGAACAGAAACAGGCCTGTTTTATATTCTATTCAGACAGCACCTAATGTTCATCTCCAGAACAGAAGCAGGCCCGTTTTATATTCTAATCAGACAGCACCTAATGTTCATCTCCAGAACAGAAGCAGGCCTGTTTTATATTCTAATCAGACAGCACCTAATGTTCATCTCCAGAACAGAAGCAGGCCTGTTTTATATTCTATTCAGACAGCACCTAATGTTCATCTCCAGAACAGAAGCAGGCCCGTTTTATATTCTATTCAGACAGCACCTAATGTTCATCTCCAGAACAGAAGCAGGCCTGTTTTATATTCTATTCAGACAGCACCTAATGTTCATCTCCAGAACAGAAGCAGGCCCGTTTTATATTCTAATCAGACAGCACCTAATGTTCATCTCCAGAACAGAAACAGGCCGGTTTATATTCTATTCAGACAGCACCTAACGTTCATCTCCAGAACAGAAACAGGCCCGTTTATATTATATTCAGACAGCACCTAATGTTCATCTCCATAACAGATATTCTATTCAGACAGCACCTAATGTTTATCTCCAGAACAGTTCATCTCCAGAACAGAAGCAGGCCCCTAATGTTCATCTCAGTTTTTATATTCTATTAGACGAGGATGTTCATCTCCAGAACAGAAGCAATCTTTCTCATGTGGCCCATTTATCTCCTTCTGTAGCTCAGTTGTTAGAGCATGGTGCTATTCAGACAGCACCTAATGTTCCAGGGTAGTGGGTTTCTATTCAGACAGCACCTAATGTTCCCCAGAACAGGACCACCCACCTAATGTTCGTAGAATGTATGCACACCTATGACTGTAAGTCGAACTGTTTTATTCAGACAGCACCCTTGAACAGATAAAAGACAGCACCTAATGTTCAGCTAAATGGCATATATTATTATTATTATTATCTCCAGAACAGAAGCAGGCCCGTTTTATATTCTAATCAGACAGCACCTAATGTTCATCTCCAGAACAGAAGCAGGCCTGTTTATATTCTATTCAGACAGCACCTAATGTTCATCTCCATAACAGAAGCAGGCCCGTTTTATATTCTATTAACGAGGAGTCGGCAATCTTTCTCATGTGGCCCATTTATCTCACCGTTCCTACCGATCTGCGTGCCGGTTGTGGTTTTCATGTCCACATTTTTCATAGTGAATAGTTCATTTACAGACTCTCTTCTCTGTATACATCAATGAGGTCTTGACTCTGTCAATCACCACATCCTCATCGGCAGACTCGACAGCCTTGGTTTCTCAAATGATTGCCTCGCCTGGTTCACCAACTACTTCTCTGATAGATTTCAGTGTGTCAAATCGGAGGGTCTGCTGTCCGGACCTCTGGCAGTCTCTATGGGGGTGCCACAGGGTTCAATTCTTGGACCGACTCTCTTCTCTGTATACATCAATGAGGTCGCTCTTGCTGCTGGTGAGTCCCTGATCCACCTCTACGCAGACGACACCATTCTGTATACTTCCGGCCCTTCTTTGGACACTGTGTTAACAACCCTCCAGATGAGCTTCAATGCCATACAACTCTCCTTCCGTGGCCTCCAATTGCTCTTAAATACAAGTAAAACTAAATGCATGCTCTTCAACCGATCGCTACCTGCACCTACCCGCCTGTCCAACATCACTACTCTGGACGGTTCAGACTTAGAATACGTGGACAACTACAAATACTTAGGTGTCTGGTTAGACTGTAAACTCTCCTTCCAGACCCATATCAAACATCTCCAATCCAAAGTTAAATCTAGAATTGGCTTCCTATTTCGCAACAAAGCATCCTTCACTCATGCTGCCAAACATACCCTTGTAAAACTGACCATCCTACCAATCCTCAACTTTGGCGATGTCATTTACAAAATAGCCTCCAATACCCTACTCAACAAATTGGATGCAGTTTATCACAGTGCAATCCGTTTTGTCACCAAAGACCCATATACTACCCACCATTGCGACCTGTATGCTCTCGTTGGCTGGCCCTCGCTTCATACTCGTCGCCAAACCCACTGGCTCCATGTCATCTACAAGACCCTGCTAGGTAAAGTCCCCCCTTATCTCAGCTCGCTGGTCACCATAGCATCTCCCACCTGTAGCACACGCTCCAGCAGGTATATCTCTCTAGTCACCCCCAAAACCAATTCTTTCTTTGGCCGCCTCTCCTTCCAGTTCTCTGCTGCCAATGACTGGAACGAACTACAAAAATCTCTGAAACTGGAAACACTTATCTCCCTCACTAGCTTTAAGCACCAACTGTCAGAGCAGCTCACAGATTACTGCACCTGTACATAGCCCATCTATAATTTAGCCCAAACAACAACCTCTTTCCCAACTGTATTTAATTTATTTATTTATTTTGCTCCTTTGCACCCCATTATTTTTATTTCTACTTTGCAAATTCTTCCATTGCAAAACTACCATTCCAGTGTTTTACTTGCTATATTGTATGTACTTTGCCACCATGGCCTTTTTTGCCTTTACCTCC
Organism: Oncorhynchus keta; assembly: GCF_023373465.1. NCBI lineage: Eukaryota > Metazoa > Chordata > Actinopteri > Salmoniformes > Salmonidae > Oncorhynchus > Oncorhynchus keta. Next base: position 108,667 of record NW_026290879.1, on the reverse strand, counting down.
ATTATCTCACCTCATTTGCTCACATCGTATATAGACTTGTTTATACTGTATTATTGACTGTATGTTTGTTTTACTCCATGTGTAACTCTGTGTCGTTGTATCTGTCGAACTGCTTTGCTTTATCTTGGCCAGGTCGCAATTGTAAATGAGAACTTGTTCTCAACTTGCCTACCTGGTTAAATAAAGGTGAAAATAATTGTAATTTTTTATTTTTATAATAACGTCCTCGTATTTTAATATAATAATTATATTAATAATAATTTAATATAATTAATGAAAATTCAATCCAAACCAAAAAATTTAAATGAAACTAAAAAGTAACTTTTAACTTTTTTATATTTCTAATTAAGTAAAAAAACAAATAACATTGCAGCCTGCAGTTTGAACAAGATTGTTTAAAATAAAAAATTAAAAAATAATAATAATATTATAAATCACATTGGTTACACATGGCCTGTCTGCTACGAACTTGAAACATTGTATCAACTATTAACTTTAACCTGCTAACAAACACGCTGCATTGTATAAAATATTCTGGGAACCTTAGTTTCCTGCACCAGTGAGCTCAGGACAGCTGGAATGGCTATTTGTTCAAGGATGTAAAAACAAGATAATCAGTAATGACAGCTGGAGGCTATTTGTTCAAGGGGATAATCAATCCATCTATCTAATCCATCCATCACTGTTCAGAAGCAGCCTATTTTATGACGTTTCCACTGGATCAGAGCATGACATTGTTCCCTTTCACGCTGAATGGTGGTCGAAAGGGAGAGAGAGCTGGAAAGATTTTCCAGGTACACCGAGGAACTATATCAATGGATGTAAAAGCAAGACTTAAGGCAATAGTATCCACAAAACACCGGTCTCAACGTCAACAGTGAAGAGTTGTAGGGGTTTAATGGCACAGGCAGGGAGCCCAGCCAACAGCGAGTTGCAGTAATCCAGACGGGAGATGACAAGTGCCTGGATTAGGACCTGCGCCGCTTCCTGTGTGAGGCAGGGTCGTACTCTGCGGATGTTGTAGAGCATGAACCTACAGGAATGGGCCACCGACATGAGGACCAGACCAGCTACCTACCTATCTATAATACTGTATGTGTCTGTTATAACACTGTTCAGACATGAGGACCAGACCAGCTACCTACCTATCTATAATACTGTATGTGTCTGTTATAACACTGTTCAGACATGAGGACCAGACCAGCTACCTACCTATCTATAATACTGTATGTGTCTGTTATAACACTGTTCAGACATAGTCTCTCTCTCTCACTACTCCCCAGGTGAAGTCAGTGAGTGTAACTCTACCAGAGTCTCTATTGTTTGTGTCTACTCTGGATGGGAGTCTACATGCTGTCTCCAAGCAGTCTGGAGACATCAAATGGACCCTCAAAGAAGGTCAGCACCCGCTCTCACGCCCACATACAGTATAGTGTATTACTATATACCTACAGTGTAGTATAATAATATATAGTATAATAATATATAGTATAGTATAATATGTAGTGTAATAATATATACCTACAGTATAGTGTATTAATATATACCTACAGTATAGTGTAATAATATATAGTATAATAATATATAGTATAATATAATATGTAGCGTAATAATATATACCTACAGTATAGTATAATAATATATAGTATATAATAATATATAGTATAATATGTAGTGTAATAATATATACCTACAGTATAGTGTATTAATATATACCTACAGTATAATAATATATAGTATAATAATATATAGTATTGTATAATATGTAGTGTAATAATATATACCTACAGTATAGTGTAATAATATATAGTATAATACTATATAGTATAGTATAATATGTAGTGTAATAATATATAGTATACTATATGTAGAGTAATAATATATACCTACAGTATAGTATAATAATATATAGTATAATAATATATACCTACAGTATAGTATAATAATATATACAGTATAGTAATATATACCTGCAGATTAGTTTAATAATATATAGTATAATAATATACATCTACAGTATAGTGTAATAATATATAGTATAGTATAATAATATACACCTACAGTATATTATAATAATATATAGTATAGTATAATAATATATAGTATAATATACTAATTTATACCTACAGTATAGTATAATAATATATACCTACAGTATAGTATAATAATATATAGTATAATATACTAATTTGTACCTACAGTATAGTATAATAATATATACCTACAGTATAGTATAATAATATATAGTATAATATGTATAGTATAGTATAATATATACCTATAGTTTAATAATACATAGTATAATAATATATTGTATAATATATACCTACAGTATAGTATAACAATATATAGTATAATAATATATACCTACAGTATAGTATAATAATCATATATAAAGTGTAATAATATATACAGTATAATAATATATACCTACAGTATAGTATAGTGTAATAATATATAGTATAGCATAATAATTTATACATACAGTATAGTATAATATATAGTATAGTATAATAATATATAGTATAATAATTTATAGTATAGCATAATAATTTATACATACAGTATAGTATAATAATATATAGTATAGTATAAAAATATATAGTATAGTATAATAATATATAGTATAGCATAATAATTTATACATACAGTATAGTATAATATATAGTATAGTATAATAATATATAGTATAGTATAATAATTTATACATACATACAGTATAGTATAATAATATATAGTATACTATAATAATTTATACATACATACATACAGTATAGTATAATAATATATAGTATAGTATAATCATATATAGTATAGTATAATAATGTATACATACATACAGTATAGTATAATAATATATAGTATAATCATATATAGTATAGTATAATAATGTATACATACATACAGTATAGTATAATAATATATAGTATAGTATAATAATGTATAAATACATACAGTATAGTATAATAATTTATACATACATACATACAGTATAGTATAATCATATATAGTATAGTATAATAATGTATACATACATACAGTATAGTATAATAATATATAGTATAGTATAATAATGTATACATACATACAGTATAGTATAATAATATATAGTATAGTATAATAATTTATACATACATACATACAGTATAGTATAATCATATATAGTATAGTATAATAATGTATACATACATACAGTATAGTATAATAATATATAGTATAGTATAATAATGTATACATACATACAGTATAGTATAATAATATATAGTATAGTATAATAATTTATACATACATACATACAGTATAGTATAATAATATATAGTATAGTATAATAATTTATACATACATACATACAGTATAGTATAATCATATATAGTATAGTATAATAATTTATACATACATACAGTATAGTATAATAATATATAGTATAGTATGATAATATATAGTATAGTATAATAATATATAGTATAGTATGATAATATATAGTATAGTATAATAATGTATACATACATACATACAGTATATTATAATATATAGTATAGTATAATAATTTATACATACATACAGTATAGTATAATAATATATAGTATAGTATAATAATTTATACATACATACAGTATAGTATAATAATATATAGTATAGTATAATAATGTATACATACATACAGTATATTATAATATATAGTATAGTATAATAATATATACATTTACATTTAAGTCATTTAGTATAGTATAATAATGTATACATACATACAGTATATTATAATATATAGTATAGTATAATAATTTATACATACATACAGTATAGTATAATAATATTTAGTATAGTATAATAATTTATACATACATACAGTATAGTATAATAATATATAGTATAGTATAATAATATATAGTATAGTATAATAATGTATACATACAGTATAGTATAATATATAGTATAGTATAATAATATATAGTATAGTATAATAATGTATACATACAGTATAGTATAATATATAGTATAGTATAATAATATATAGTATAGTATAATAATATATAGTATAGTATAATAATTTATACATACATACAGTATAGTATAATAATATATAGTATAGTATAATAATTTATACATACATACAGTATAGTATAATAATATATAGTATAGTATAATAATATATAGTATAGTATAATAATGTATACATACAGTATATTATAATATATAGTATAGTATAATAATATATAGTATAGTATAATAATGTATACATACATACAGTATAGTATAATAATATATAGTATAGTATAATAATTTATACATACATACAGTATATTATAATATATAGTATAGTATAATAATGTATACATACATACAGTATAGTATAATATATAGTATAATAATATATAGTATAGTATAATAATATATAGTATAGTATAATAATGTATAGTATAGTATAATAATGTATACATACATACAGTATAGTATAATATATAGTATAATAATATATAGTATAGTATAATAATATATAGTATAGTATAATAATGTATACATACATACAGTATATTATAATATATAGTATAGTAATACACTGCTCAAAGAAATAAAGGGAACACTAAAATAACACATCCTAGATCTGAATGAATTAAATATTCTGATTAAATACTTTTTTCTTTACATAGTTGAATGTGCTGACAACAAAATCACACAAAAACGATCAATGGAAATCAAATGTATCAACCCATGGAGGTCTGGATTTGGAGTCACACTCTAAATTAAAGTGGAAAACCACACTACAGGCTGATCCAACTTTGATGTAATGTCCTTAAAACAAGTCAAACTGAGGCTCAGTAGTGTGCGTGGCCTCCACGTGCCTGTATGACCTCCCTACAACGCCTGGGCATGCTCCTGATGAGGTGGCGGATGGTCTCCGGAGGGATCTCCTCCCAGACCTGGACTAAAGCATCCGCCAACTCCTGGACAGTCTGTGGTGCAACGTGGTGGTTGGTGGATGGAGCGAGACATGATGTCCCAGATGTGCTCAATTGGATTCAGGTCTGGGGAACGGGCGTGCCAGTCCATAGCATCAATGCCTTCCTCTTGCAGGAACTGCTGACACACTCCAGCCACATGAGGTCTAGCATTGTCTTGCATTAGGAGGAACCCAGGGCCAACCGCACCAGCATATGGTCTCACAAGGGGTCTGAGGATCTCATCTCGGTACCTAATGGCAGTCAGGCTACCTCTGGCGAACACATGGAGGGCTGTGCAGCCCCCCAAAGAAATGCCACCCCACACCATGACTGACCCACCGCCAAACCAGTCATGCTGGAGGATGTTGCAGGCAGCAGAACGTTCTCCACGGCGTCTCCAGACTCTGTCACGTCTGTCACATGTGCTCAGTGTGAACCTGCTTTCATCTGTGAAGTGCACAGGGCGCCAGTGGCGATTTTGACAATCTTGGTGTTCTCTGGCAAATGCCAAATGTCCTGCACGGTGTTGGGCTTTATGCACAACCCCCACCTGTGGACGTCGGGCCCTCATACCACCCTCATGGAGTCTGTTTCTGACCGGTAGAGCAGACACATGCACATTTGTGGCCTGCTGGAGGTCATTTTGCAGGGCTCTGGCAGTGCTCCTCCTGCTCCTCCTTGCACAAAGGCGGAGGTAGCGGTCCTGCTGCTGGGTTGTTGACCTCCTACGGCCTCCTCCACATTTCCTGATGTACTGGCCTGTCTCCTGGTAGCGCCTCCATGCTCTGGACACTATGCTGACAGACACAGCAAACCTTCTTGCCACAGCTCGCATTGATGTGCCATCCTGGATGAGCTGCACTACCTGAGCCACTTGTGTGGGTTGTAGACTCCGTCTCATGCTACCACTAGAGTGAAAGCACCGCCAGCATTCAAAAGTGACCAAAACATCAGCCAGGAAGCATAGGAACTGAGAAGTGGTCTGTGGTCACCACCTGCAGAACCACTCCTTTATTGGGGGTGTCTTGCTAATTGCCTATAATTTCCACCTGTTGTCTATTCCATTTGCACAACAGCATGTGAAATGTATTGTCAATCAGTGTTGCTTCCTAAGTGGACAGTTTGATTTCACAGAAGTGTGATTGACTAGGAGTTACATTATGTTGTTTAAGTGTTCCCTTAATTTGTTTGAGCAGTGTATATACCTACAGTATAATAATATATAGT
>NW_026290879.1:82500-97500 GCF_023373465.1 Oncorhynchus keta | reverse complement strand
TTCTACTCTACTCAGTTCTACTCTACTCAGTTCTACTCAATTCTACTCAGTTCTACTCTACTCTACTCTACTCTACTCTACTCTACTCAGTTCTACTCTACTCTGTTCTACTCTACTCTGTTCTACTCTACTCAGTTCTACTGTACCCTACTGTCCTCAGCTCTACTCTACAGTACTATACTCTATCCTATTCCAGAGTACATGATAACGATGTATGATACGAAGACACAGGAGCTGAGGTGGAACGCAACATACAACGACTACTCTGCCCCGCCGTACGATGAGAAACACGACTACAGTACGTACACAATGATAATATAATCTACTACAGTACGTACACAATGATAATATAATTTACTACAGTAGGTACACAATGATAATATAATCTACTACAGTAGGTACACAATGATAATATAATGTACTACAGAGGTACACAATTATACTATAATGTACTACAGTAGGTACACAATGATAATATAATGTACTACAGTAGGTACACAATGGTACTATAATGTACTACAGTAGGTACACAATTATACTATAATGTACTACAGTAGGTACAAAATGATAATATAATGTACTACAGTAGGTACACAATGATACTATAATGTACTACAGTAGGTACACAATTATACTATAATGTACTACAGTAGGTACACAAGTATACTATAATGTACTACAGTAGGTACACAATTATACTATAATGTACTACAGTACGTACACAATGATAATATAATGTACTACAGTAGGTACACAATGATAATATAATGTAGTACAGTAGGTACACAATTATACTATAATGTACTACAGTAGGTACACAATTATACTATAATGTACTACAGTAGGTACACAAGTATACTGTAATGTACTACAGTAGGTACACAATTATACTATAATGTACTACAGTAGCTACACAATTATACTATAATGTACTACAGTAGGTACACAATTATACTATAATGTACTACAGTAGGTACACAATGATAATATAATCTACTACAGTAGGTACACAATGATACTATGTTGTACCACAGTAGGTACACAATGATAATATAATGTACTACAGTAGGTACACAATTATACTATAATGTACTACAGTAGATACACCATTATACTATGATGTACTACTGTAGATACACCATTATACTATAATGTACTACAGTAGATACACCATTATACTATAATGTACTACAGTAGATACACCATTATACTATAATGTACTACAGTAGATACACCATTATACTATGATGTACTACAGTAGATACACCATTATACTATATTGTACTACAGTAGATACACCATTATACTATAATGTACTACAGTAGATACACCATTATACTATGATGTACTACAGTAGATACACCATTATACTATAATGTACTACAGTAGATACACCATTATACTATAATGTACTACAGTAGATACACCACTATACTATAATGTACTACAGTAGATACACCATTATACTATATATGCCATTTAGCAGACGCTTTTATCCAAAGCGACTTACAGTCATGTGTGCATACATTCTACTTATGGGTGGTCCCGGGAATCGAACCCACTACCCTGGCGTTACAAGCGCCATGCTCTACCAACTGAGCTACAGAAGGACCAGTAGATACACCATTATACTATAATGTACTACAGTAGATACACCATTATACTATATTGTACTACAGTAGATACACCATTATACTATAATGTACTACAGTAGATACACCATTATACTATAATGTACTACAGTAGATACACCATTATACTATAATGTACTACAGTAGATACACCATTATACTATAATGTACTACAGTAGATACACCATTATACTATAATGTACTACAGTAGATACACCATTATACTACTTATCTAGTTCTGCACAGTATGATAATGTAGTTGTTTCTCCAGAGATGGCCCATCTCGTCTCCAGTGGTGATGGGTTGGTGGTGACCGTAGACAGAGAGTCAGGTACGTTTTACCGTCAGGTAATTACTGTGACCGTAGACAGAGAGTCAGGTACGTTTTACCGTCAGGTAATTACTGTGTTCCCCAACCACTACCAGACAGGTAACTGTGTTTCCCAATAAACACCTGTTACAATAAACACCTGTTACAATAAACACCTGACAGGCCTGTTACAATAAACACCTGCTACAATAAACACCTGACAGGCCTGTTACAATAAACACCTGACAGGCCTGTTACAATAAACACCTGTTACAATAAACACCTGTTACAATAAACACCTGACAGACCTGTTACAATAAACACCTGTTACAATAAACACCTGTTACAATAAACACCTGACAGGCCTGTTACAATAAACACCTGTTACAATAAACACCTGACAGACCTGTTACAATAAACACCTGACAGGCCTGTTACAATAAACACCTGTTACAATAAACACCTGACAGGCCTGTTACAAGAAACACCTGACAGGCCTGTTACAATAAACACCTGTTACAATAAACACCTGACAGACCTGCTACAATAAACACCTGACAGGCCTGTTACAATAAACACCTGACAGGCCTGTTACAATAAACACCTGTTACAATAAACACCTGACAGACCTGCTACAATAAACACCTGACAGGCCTGTTACAATAAACACCTGACAGGCCTGTTACAATAAACACCTGACAGGCCTGTTACAATAAACACCTGACAAGTCTGTTACAATAAACACCTGTTACAATAAACACCTGACAGGCCTGTTACAATAAACACCTGCTACAATAAACACCTGACAGGCCTGTTACAATAAACACCTGTTACAATAAACACCTGTTACAATAAACACCTGACAGGCCTGTTACAATAAATACCTGTTACAATAAACACCTGACAGGCCTGTTACAATAAACACCTGCTACAATAAACACCTGACAGGCCTGTTACAATAAACACCTGTTACAATAAACACCTGACAGGCCTGTTACAATAAATACCTGTTACAATAAACACCTGACAGGCCTGTTACAATAAACACCTGTTACAATAAACACCTGACAGGCCTGTTACAATAAACACCTGTTACAATAAACACCTGACAGGCCTGTTACAATAAACACCTGTTACAATAAACACCTGACAGGCCTGTTACAATAAACACCTGTTACAATAAACATCTGTTACAATAAACACCTGCTACAATAAACACCTGACAGGCCTGTTACAATAAACACCTGTTACAATAAACACCTGACAGGCCTGTTACAATAAACACCTGCTACAATAAACACCTGACAGGCCTGTTACAATAAACACCTGTTACAATAAACACCTGACAGGCCTGTTACAATAAACACCTGTTACAATAAACACCTGACAGGCCTGTTACAATAAACACCTGACATGCCTGTTACAATAAACACCTGTTACAATAAACACCTGTTACAATAAACACCTGTTACAATAAACACCTGCTACAATAAACACCTGACAGGCCTGTTACAATAAACACCTGCTACAATAAACACCTGTTACAATAAACACCTGACAGGCCTGCTACAATAAACACCTGACAGGCCTGTTACAATAAACACCTGCTACAATAAACACCTGCTACAATAAACACCTGACAGGCCTGTTACAATAAACACCTGCTACAATAAACACCTGCTACAATAAACACCTGACAGGCCTGTTACAATAAACACCTGCTACAATAAACACCTGACAGGCCTGTTACAATAAACACCTGTTACAATAAACACCTGACAGGCCTGTTACAATAAACACCTGCTACAATAAACACCTGACAGGCCTGTTACAATAAACACTTGTTACAATAAACACCTGACAGGCCTGTTACAATAAACACCTGTTACAATAAACACCTGACAGGCCTGTTACAATAAATACCTGTTACAATAAACACCTGACAGGCCTGTTACAATAAACACTTGTTACAATAAACACTTGTTACAATAAACACCTGTTACAATAAACACCTGACAGGCCTGTTACAATAAACACTTGTTACAATAAACACCTGACAGGCCTGTTACAATAAACACCTGTTACAATAAACACCTGACAGGCCTGTTACAATAAACACTTGTTACAATAAACACCTGACAGGCCTGTTACAATAAATACCTGTTACAATAAACACCTGACAGGCCTGTTACAATAAACACCTGTTACAATAAACACCTGTTACAATAAACACCTGACAGGCCTGTTACAATAAACACTTGTTACAATAAACACCTGACAGGCCTGTTACAATAAATACCTGTTACAATAAACACCTGACAGGCCTGTTACAATAAACACCTGCTACAATAAACACCTGACAGGCCTGTTACAATAAACACCTGCTACAATAAACACCTGACAGGCCTGTTACAATAAACACCTGTTACAATAAACACCTGACAGGCCTGTTACAATAAATACCTGTTACAATAAACACCTGACAGGCCTGTTACAATAAACACCTGTTACAATAAACACCTGTTACAATAAACACCTGACAGGCCTGTTACAATAAATACCTGTTACAATAAACACCTGACAGGCCTGTTACAATAAACACCTGCTACAATAAACACCTGACAGGCCTGTTACAATAAATACCTGTTACAATAAACACCTGACAGACCTGTTACAATAAACACCTGCTACAATAAACACCTGTTACAATAAACACCTGTTACAATAAACACCTGACAGGCCTGCTACAATAAACACCTGACAGGCCTGCTACAATAAACACCTGTTACAATAAACACCTGTTACAATAAACACCTGCCAGACCTGTTACAATAAACACCTGCTACAATAAACACCTGTTACAATAAACACCTGTTACAATAAACACCTGACAGGCCTGTTACAATAAACACCTGTTACAATAAACACCTGTTACAATAAACACCTGCCAGACCTGTTACAATAAACACCTGTTACAATAAACACCTGTTACAATAAACACCTGACAGGCCTGTTACAATAAACACCTGCTACAATAAACACCTGACAGGCCTGTTACAATAAACACCTGCTACAATAAACACCTGTTACAATAAACACCTGTTACAATAAACACCTGACAGGCCTGTTACAATAAACACCTGACAGGCCTGTTACAATAAACACCTGTTACAATAAACACCTGTTACAATAAACACCTGTTACAATAAACACCTGACAGGCCTGTTACAATAAACACCTGTTACAATAAACACCTGACAGGCCTGTTACAATAAACACCTGTTACAATAAACACCTGACAGGCCTGTTACAATAAACACCTGCTACAATAAACACCTGTTACAATAAACACTTGACAGACCTGTTACAATAAACACCTGACAGACCTGTTACAACAAACACCTGACAGACCTGTTACAATAAACACCTGACAGGCCTGTTACAACAAACACCTGACAGACCTGTTACAATAAACACCTGACAGGCCTGTTACAACAAACACCTGACAGACCTGTTACAATAAACACCTGACAGGCCTGTTACAACAAACACCTGACAGGCCTGTTACAATAAACACCTGACAGGCCTGTTACAATAAACACCTGTTACAATAAACACCTGACAGGCCTGTTAAAATAAATACCTGTTACAACAAACACCTGACAGACCTGTTACAATAAACACCTGACAGGACTGTTACAATAAACACCTGACAGGCCGGTTACAATAAACACCTGTTACAATAAACACCTGACAGACCTGTTACAATAAACACCTGTTATAATAAACACCTGACAGGCCTGTTACAATAAACACCTGCTACAATAAACACCTGTTACAATAAACACCTGTTACAATAAACACCTGTTACAATAAACACCTGACAGGACTGTTACAATAAACACCTGACAGGCCGGTTACAATAAACACCTGTTACAATAAACACCTGTTACAATAAACACCTGCTACAATAAACACCTGACAGGCCTGTTACAATAAACACCTGTTATAATAAACACCTGACAGGCCTGTTACAATAAACACCTGCTACAATAAACACCTGACAGACCTGTTACAATAAACACCTGTTACAATAAACACCTGACAGGCCTGTTACAATAAACACCTGTTACAATAAACACCTGACAGGCCTGTTACAATAAACACCTGTTACAATAAACACCTGACAGACCTGTTACAATAAACACCTGTTACAATAAACACCTGACAGGCCTGTTACAATAAACACCTGCTACAATAAACACCTGACAGGCCTGTTACAATAAACACCTGTTACAATAAACACCTGACAGACCTGTTACAATAAACACCTGTTACAATAAACACCTGACAGGCCTGTTACAATAAACACCTGCTACAATAAACACCTGTTACAATAAACACCTGTTACAATAATCACCTGCTACAATAAACACCTGACAGACCTGTTACAATAAACACCTGTTATAATAAACACCTGTTACAATAAACACCTGTTACAATAAACACCTGACAGACCTGTTACAATAAACACCTGTTATAATAAACACCTGTTACAATAAACACCTGTTACAATAAACACCTGACAGGCCTGTTACAATAAACACCTGACAGACCTGTTACAATAAACACCTGTTACAATAAACACCTGACAGGCCTGTTACAATAAACACCTGACAGACCTGTTACAATAAACACCTGACAGACCTGTTACAATAAACACCTGTTACAATAAACACCTGACAGACCTGTTACAATAAACACCTGTTACAATAAACACCTGTTACAATAAACACCTGACAGGCCTGTTACAATAATCACCTGTTACAATAAACACCTGTTACAATAAACACCTGACAGACCTGTTACAATAAACACCTGTTACAATAATCACCTGTTACAATAAACACCTGACAGGCCTGTTACAATAAACACCTGTTACAATAAACACCTGACAGGCCTGTTACAATAAACACCTGTTACAATAAACACCTGACAGACCTGTTACAATAAACACCTGTTACAATAAACACCTGTTACAATAAACACCTGACAGGCCTGTTACAATAAACACTTGTTACAATAAACACCTGACAGGCCTGTTACAATAAACACTTGTTACAATAAACACCTGACAGGCCTGTTACAATAAACACCTGTTACAATAAACACCTGACAGGCCTGTTACAATAAACACCTGTTACAATAAACACCTGACAGGCCTGTTACAATAAACACTTGTTACAATAAACACCTGACAGGCCTGTTACAATAAACACCTGTTACAATAAACACCTGACAGGCCTGTTACAATAAACACCTGTTACAATAAACACCTGACAGGCCTGTTACAATAAACACCTGTTACAATAAACACCTGTTACAATAAACACCTGTTACAATAAACACTTGACAGGCCTGTTACAATAAACACCTGTTACAATAAACACCTGACAGACCTGTTACAATAAACACCTGTTACAATAAACACCTGTTACAACAAACACCTGACAGGTCTGTTCCAATAAACACCTGTTACAATAAACACCTGACAGGCCTGTTACAATAAACACCTGTTACAATAAACACCTGCTACAATAAACACCTGACAGGCCTGTTACAATAAACACCTGTTACAATAAACACCTGACAGGCCTGTTACAATAAACACCTGTTACAATAAACACCTGACAGGCCTGTTACAATAAACACCTGACAGGCCTGTTACAATAAATACCTGTTACAATAAACACCTGACAGGCCTGTTACAATAAACACCTGTTACAATAAACACCTGACAGACCTGTTACAATAAACACCTGTTACAATAAACACCTGTTACAATAAACACCTGTTACAATAAACACCTGACAGGCCTGTTACAATAAACACCTGACAGGCCTGTTACAATAAACACCTGTTACAATAAACACCTGACAGACCTGTTACAATAAACACCTGCTACAATAAACACCTGTTACAATAAACACCTGCTACAATAAACACCTGCTACAATAAACACCTGCTACAATAAACACCTGCTACAATAAACACCTGCTACAATAAACACCTGCTACAATAAACACCTGACAGGCCTGTTACAATAAACACCTGTTACAATAAACACCTGACAGGCCTGTTACAATAAACACCTGACAGGCCTGTTACAATAAACACCTTCTACAATAAACACCTGTTACAATAAACACCTTCTACAATAAACACTTGTTACAATAAACACCTGTTACAATAAACACCTGACAGACCTGTTACAATAAACACCTGTTACAATAAACACCTGACAGGCCTGTTACAATAAACACCTGACAGGCCTGCTACAATAAACACCTGCTACAATAAACACCTGACAGGCCTGTTACAATAAACACCTGTTACAATAAACACCTGACAGACCTGTTACAATAAACACCTGTTACAATAAACACTTGTTACAATAAACACCTGTTACAATAAACACCTGCTACAATAAACACCTGTTACAATAAACACCTGACAGGCCTGTTACAATAAACACCTGTTACAATAAACACCTGTTACAATAAACACCTGCTACAATAAACACCTGTTACAATAAACACCTGACAGACCTGTTACAATAAACACCTGTTACAATAAACACCTGTTACAATAAACACCTGACAGGCCTGTTACAATAAACACCTGACAGGCCTGCTACAATAAACACCTGCTACAATAAATACCTGACAGACCTGTTACAATAAACACCTGTTACAATAAACACCTGTTACAATAAACACCTGACAGACCTGTTACAATAAACACCTGTTACAATAAACACCTGTTACAATAAACACCTGTTACAATAAACACCTGACAGGCCTGTTACAATAAACACTTGACAGGCCTGTTACAATAAACACCTGTTACAATAAACACCTGACAGGCCTGTTACAAGAAACACCTGCTACAATAAACACCTGACAGGCCTGTTACAATAAACACCTGTTACAATAAACACCTGACAGGCCTGTTACAATAAAGACCTGCTACAATAAACACCTGTTACAATAAACACCTGTTACAATAAACACCTGACAGGCCTGTTACAATAAAGACCTGCTACAATAAACACATGTTACAATAAACACCTCACAGGCCTGTTACAATAAACACCTGACAAGTCTGTTACAATAAACACCTGCTACAATAAACACCTGTTACAATAAACACCTGTTACAATAAACACCTGACAAGTCTGTTACAATAAACACCTGCTACAATAAACACCTGTTACAATAAACACCTGTTACAATAAACACCTGTTACAATAAACACCTGTGTTACAATAAACACCTGTTACAATAAACACCTGACAAGTCTGTTACAATAAACACCTGCTACAATAAACACCTGTTACAATAAACACCTGTTACAATAAACACCTAACAGGCCTGTAACAATAAACACCTGACAGACCTGTTACAATAAACACCTGTTACAATAAACACCTGTTACAATAAACACCTGACAGGCCTGTTACAATAAACACCTGTTACAATAAACACCTGTTACAATAAACACCTGTTACAATAAACACCTGTTACAATAAACACCTGACAGGCCTGTTACAATAAACACCTGCTACAATAAACACCTGACAGGCCTGTTACAATAAACACCTGCTACAATAAACACCTGACAAGTCTGTTACAATAAACACCTGCTACAATAAACACCTGTTACAATAAACACCTGACAAGTCTGTTACAATAAACACCTGCTACAATAAACACCTGTTACAATAAACACCTGTTACAATAAACACCTGACAAGTCTGTTACAATAAACACCTGCTACAATAAACACCTGTTACAATAAACACCTGACAAGTCTGTTACAATAAACACCTGCTACAATAAACACCTGTTACAATAAACACCTGTTACAATAAACACCTGACAAGTCTGTTACAATAAACACCTGCTACAATAAACACCTGTTACAATAAACACCTGTTACAATAAACACCTGACAGGCCTGTTACAATAAACACCTGTTACAATAAACACCTGACAGGCCTGTTACAATAAACACCTGTTACAATAAACACCTGACAGGCCTGTTACAATAAACACCTGTTACAATAAACACCTGTTACAATAAACACCTGTTACAATAAACACCTGACAGACCTGTTACAATAAACACCTGTTACAATAAACACCTGTTACAATAAACACCTGTTACAATAAACACCTGTTACAATAAACACCTGACAGGCCTGTTACAATAAACACCTGCTACAATAAACACCTGACAGGCCTGTTACAATAAACACCTGCTTCAATAAACCCCTGTTACACCTAACCCTCCTCTCCTCTCTCTCTGTGTCTCTAACCCTCCTCTCCTCTCTCTCTGTCGCTAACCCTCCTCTCCTCTATCCCAGGTGACGTCCTGTGGATGCAAAACTATGGGTCACCTGTGGTGGGGGTGTACCTGTACAGCCAGGACTCTCTGAGACACGCCCCTCACCTGTCAGTTGCCATGGAGACGCTGCGTTACCTCACCTTCTCGTCCCACGACACACACACCATGAAGTGGAGCTACCAGTTTGTCACGGAGCAGGCCAGCACACACACACAGCTGGTGTAAGAGACAAACACACACACAGACAGACAGACAGACAGACAGACAGACAGGTGGAGGTGGACAGACAGACAGACAGACAGACAGACAGGTGGACAGGACAGACAGACAGACAGACAGACAGACAGACAGACAGACAGACAGGTGGAGGTGGACAGACAGACAGACAGACAGACAGACAGACAGACAGACAGACAGACAGACAGACAGACAGGTGGAGGTGGAGGTGGACAGACACAGACAGACAGACAGACAGACAGACAGACAGACAGACAGACAGTGTAAGAGTAGTTTAATCACCTCAATTTGCTCAATTTCCACATTATTTATTACAAGATTTAGTTGAGCTTTAGGGTTTCATGAATGATTTGCCCCAAATACTTTTAGTTGTTCTTAAATGATTTAGGACTATCGTATAACTATTATTAATTCCTCGCCACCCGTTCTGAAACTAACTGCAGCTCTTTGTTAAGTGTTGCAGTCATTTCGGTCGATGTAGTAGCTGACGTGTATAGTGTTGAGTCATCCGCATATATAGACACACTGGCTTCACTCAAAAGCTAGTGGTATGTCGTTAGTAAAGATTGAAAAAAGTAAGGGGCCTAAACAGCTGCCGTGGGGAATTCCTGATTCTACTAGTAAGGGGCCTTGACAGCTGCCCTGGGGAATTCCTGATTCTACCAGTAAGGGGCCTTGACAGCTGCCCTGGGGAATTCCTGATTCTACTAGTAAGGGGCCTAGACAGCTGCCCTGGGGAAGTCCTGATTCTACCTCGATTATGTTGGAGAGGCTTCCATTAAATAACATGCTCTGTGTTCTGTTAGCCTTTCTTCCCCCCAAAATGCCATTCAAGGTTCTCCAAAGCTTTTTATTATACATCTTTATGTAATTTATCTTTGTTTCATAGTTTAGTTTCTTCTTTTTAATCAGTTTAGTCACATGATTTCTCAATTTGCAGTATGTTTGCCAATCGGTTGTACAGCCAGACTTATTTGCCATTCTTTTTGCCTCATCCCTCTACAACCATACAATTTGTTCAATTCCTCGTCAACCACAGGGGATTTTAACCGTTTTTACAGTCATTTTCTTAATGGGTTGCATTACAATGTAATTGAAGGTGTTTAAAACCTTATTTTTCCTGTCATTCTTTATGTCATTTGTCTTGTGTGTTTTAGGCCCACTCTGTATGTGGGGAAGCTGGATTCTCATCTGTACGCCTCCACCTCTCTGGTTCACGACGGAGTCTCTCTAGTGGTCAGTACAGCTGTCAATCAACAGCAACAAAAAAAAGAGTGGACAAAACATTAGGAACAACTGCTCTTTAAAAAAAAAAAGACAGACTGACACAGCAGCCAATCAGCATGTCTACACAACACACAGCAGCCAATCAGCATGTCTACACAACACACAGCAGACAATCAGCATGTCTACACAACACACAGCAGCCAATCAGCATGTCTACACAACATACAGCAGCCAATCAGCATGTCTACACAACACACAGCAGCCAATCAGCATGTCTACACAACACACAGCAGCCAATCAGCATGTCAACACAACACACAGCAGCCAATCAGCATGTCTACACAACACATAGCAGCCAATCAGCATGTCTACACAACACACAGCAGCCAATCAGCATGTCAACACAACACACATCAGCCAATCAGAATGTCAACACAACACACAGCAGCCAATCAGAATGTCAACACAACACACAGCAGCCAATCAGCATGTCTACAGAACACACAGCAGCCAATCAGGAGTGTTTTTAGTCTCAGTACTGTGATGTCATAATGGTTAGAAGTGTTCTCTCTGAATTGGATTGGCTGATACGTTGATGTATTGATTGATGTGTTGCCATGGCAGCCGCGGGGCTTGACACTGGCGCGTATCGAGGGACCGGAGACCGAGGAGGTGACGGTTAGAGAGGAGGGAGAGTGTGAGATCATCCCGTCTACCGACGTACGGTACCCGCCAGGCTCCACCAACACACTGAACAACCAGTGGCTCCTCATAGGTAACTACCCGCCAGGCTCTATAGGTAACTACCCACCAGGCTCTATAGGTAACTACCCACCAGGCTCTATAGGTAACTACCCACCAGGCTCTATAGGTAACTACCCACCAGGCTCTATAGGTAACTACCCACCAGGCTCTATAGGTAACTACCCGCCAGGCTCCACCAACACACTGAACAACCAGTGGCTCCTCATAGGTAACTACCCGCCAGGCTCCACCAACACACTGAACAACCAGTGGCTCCTCATAGGTAACTACCCGCCAGGCTCCACCAACACACTGAACAACCAGTGGCTCCTCATAGGTAACTACCCACCAGGCTCCACCAACACACTGAACAACCAGTGGCTCCTCATAGGTAACTACCCGCCAGGCTCTATAGGTAACTACCCACCAGGCTCTATAGGTAACTACCCACCAGGCTCTATAGGTAACTACCCACCAGGCTCTATAGGTAACTACCCACCAGGCTCTATAGGTAACTACCCACCAGGCTCTATAGGTAACTACCCACCAGGCTCTATAGGTAACTACCCACCAGGCTCCACCAACACACTGAACAACCAGTAGGTAACTACCCACCAGGCTCTATAGGTAACTCCCCACCAGGCTCTATAGGTAACTACCCACCAGGCTCTATAGGTAACTACCCACCAGGCTCTATAGGTAACTACCCACCAGGCTCTATAGGTAACTACCCACCAGGCTCTATAGGTAACTACCCACCAGGCTCCAACAACACAGTAACCACCCAGAGACACACAGCTCTCTCTCTCTCTCTCTCTCTCTCTCTCTCTCTCTCTCTCTCTCTCTCTCTCTCTCTCTCTGTCTCTCTCTCTCTCTCTCTCTCTCTCTCTCTCTCTCTGTTTCTCTCTCTCTCTCTGTCTCTCTCTCTGTCTCTGTCTCTCTCTCTGTCTCTGTCTCTGTCTCTCCCACGCTGTCTCTCTCTCTAACTCTCACCAGGCTCTCTCTCTCTCTCTCTCAGGCTCTCTCTCTCTCTCTCTCTCTCTCTCTCTCTCCCCCACTCTCGCTCTCACACTCTCTCTCTCCACACACTCTATCTCTCCCTCTCTCTGTCTCTCTCTCTCTCTCTCTCTCTCTCTCTCTCTCTCAGTCTCTCTCCTCTCTCTCTCTCTCTCTCTCCTCTCAGGCTCTCACTCTCACTCTCTCATCAGGACACCATGAGTTACCCCACTGGTAGCCCACACCACCATGTTGAGAGACTTCCCGGTAAACCTGCAGCGTTCCGGTGATGCCGTTATCCCGACCCGGTCTCAGAACAACCGCTATACAGACCATCCTGTGAGTTACAACCCCCTTACCCCTGACCCCTGACCTCTGACCTCTAAACCCCACTCACATACAGACCATCCTGTGAGTTACAACCCCCTCCCCTGACCTCTGACCTCTAACCCCCACTCACATACAGACCATCCTGTGAGTTACAACCCCCCTGACCTCTGACCTCTAACCCCCACTCACATACAGACCATCCTGTGAGTTACAACCCCTATTCCTTGACCTCTTAACCTGAACCCCCCTTCCCCCCTCTTTAGTTCCAGTCAGTAGGTCATGGTGGTGGAGGGGGCTCTGGTTCTCCTAGCGGCAGCAGAAGGACCCAAGCAGGATCGAGATCAGGGTTGTCCTCTATCCTGCCCGACTATATATACCAGGACCCTGTTACCGTGGTGATCCTGTCTCTACTGCTGGGAGGATGGCTTGCCTTCGCTACTCTGACTTATCCACAGGTTAGTTCAACAGGACGGGGTCTCTGGGAGTCAGGGTTTCCCCCGTGGGACAATGTGACCGGCAAGACTGTAATTTACCGGACGTTTGAGACATTTACCAGACCCATATGCATTGGGTGGCTAACCCATCCCCTGGTGCTCAGAATGACAGGAATCCCATTTAGATTAATATAGATGGTAATTAATCTACATGGTAATTCATCTAGATGGTGGTAATTCATCTACATGGTAATTCATCTAGATGGTGGTAATTCATCTACATGGTAATTAATC
The DNA here is from genome assembly GCF_023373465.1 of Oncorhynchus keta. Lineage (NCBI taxonomy): Eukaryota > Metazoa > Chordata > Actinopteri > Salmoniformes > Salmonidae > Oncorhynchus > Oncorhynchus keta. The sequence goes on along the minus strand of NW_026290879.1, from coordinate 82,888 downwards.
TAGATGGTAATTAATCTACAAGGTAATTCATCTAGATGGTGGTAATTCATCTAGATGGTGGTAATTCATATAGATGGTAATTCATCTAGATGGTGGTAATTAATCTACATGGTGGTAATTCATCTACATGGTGGTAATTCATCTAGATGATGGTAATTCATATACATGGTAATTCATCTAGATGGTAATTCATCTACATGGTAATTCATCTAGATGATGGTAATTCATATACATGGTAATTCATCTAGATGGTAATTCATCTACATGGTAATTCATCTAGATGGTGGTAATTCATCTACATGGTAATTCATCTAGATGGTGGTAATTCATCTACATGGTAATTCATCTACATGGTAATTCATATACATGGTAATTCATCTACATGGTA
>NW_026290879.1:0-80000 GCF_023373465.1 Oncorhynchus keta | reverse complement strand
CTCTCTCTCTCCACTCTCCCTCCTCTCTCTCTCTCTCTCCCTCTCCCCCCTCTCCCCCCCTCCCCCCTCAGATGGAGGGAGAGAGGAGGTGGAGGTAGGGAAGATCTCCTTCTGTCCATCAGAGATTCTGGGACATGGAACAGAAGGAACCTTCGTCTTCCGGTCAGTCTTCCATCCGTTGATGTTTCACTGATCAATGAAAAGCAGTTTCTTGCTTTATAACCCAGACTTAAAGGTGGAATAATTGGAAGTATGGATTTCTGACTATGCTCAAGTGGAGCTGTGACTCTCCTTGAACTCTCTGCATCGTATTGGTTTTAGTGGAGCTGGGGTCTCCTTGCACCCCCGCACCAGACAATTTGAATTCTCTCATATTGTGTCGTTTTATGCATAACAATATTGTGTGTTCATGACATACTCATTATATATATATATTCATGGCATAGTCATTATATATTCATGGCATAGTCATTACATGATGATATAGTCATTATATATTCATGACACAGTCATTATATATTCATGACACAGTCATTATATATTCATGATATAGTTATTATGTATATATTATTTATATATTCATGACAAAGTCATGATATATTCATGACATAGTCATTATATATTCCTGATATAGTCATTATATATTCATGACATAGTCATTATATATTCATGACACAGTCATTATATATTCATGATATAGTTATTATGTATAAATTATTTATATATTCATGACATAGTCATTATATATTCCTGATATAGTCATTATATATTCCTGATATAGTCATTATATATTCATGACATAGTCATTATATATTCCTGATATAGTCATTATATATTCATGACATAGTCATTATATATTCATGACACAGTCATTATATATTCATGATATAGTTATTATGTATAAATTATGTATATATTCATGACATAGTCATTATATATTCCTGATATAGTCATTATATATTCCTGATATAGTCATTATATATTCATGACATAGTCATTATATATTCCTGATATAGTCATTATATATTCATGACATAGTCATTATATATTCATGACATAGTCATTATATATTCATGACATAGTCATTATATATTCATGACATAGTCATTATATATTCATGATATAGTCATTATATATTCCTGATATAGCCATTATATATTCCTGCTATAGTCATTATATATTCATGATATACTCATTATATATTCATGATATACTCATTATATATTCCTGATATAGTCATTATATATTCCTGATATAGTCATTATATATTCATGATATAGTCATTATATATTCATGACATAGTCATTATATATTCATGACATAGTCATTATATATTCATGACATAGTCATTATATATTCATGACATAGTCATTATATATTCATGACATAGTCATTATATATTCATGATATAGTCATTATATATTCATGACATAGTCATTATATATTCCTGATATAGTCATTATATATTCCTGATATAGTCATTATATATTCCTGATATAGTCATTATATATTCATGACATAGTCATTATATATTCCTGATATAGTCATTATATATTATAGTTATGATATAGTTAATATGTATAAATGATTTATATATTCATGACAAAGTCATGATATATTCATGACATAGTCATTATATATTCCTGATATAGTCATTATATATTCCTGATATAGTCATTATATATTCCTGATAAGTTCCTGATATAGTCATTATATATTCATGACATAGTCATTATATATTCCTGATAAGTTCCTGATATAGTCATTATATATTATAGTTATGATATAGTTAATATGTATAAATGATTTATATATTCATGACAAAGTCATTATATATTCATGACATAGTCATTATATATTCATGACATAGTCATTATATATTCCTGATATAGTCATTATATATTCATGATAAGTTCCTGATATAGTCATTATATATTCCTGATAAGTTCCTGATATATGAAATGTTCCAGGGGCCGTTTTGACGGCCGTCGCGTGGCTGTGAAGCGGATCCTTCCAGAGTGTTTTGACGTTGCAGAGCGAGAGGTCCAGCTGCTCCGGGAATCGGACGAACATCCAAACGTCATCAGATACTACTGCACCGAGCGAGACAAACTGTTCACCTACATCGCTATAGAACTGTGTGCTGCTACGCTACAACAGGTAGGTAGATACTACTGCACCGAGCGAGACAAACTGTTCACCTACATCGCTATAGAACTGTGTGCTGCTACGCTACAACAGGTAGGTAGATACTACTGCACCGAGAGAGACAAACTGTTCACCTACATCGCTATAGAACTGTGTGCTGCTACGCTACAACAGGTAGGTAGATACTACTGCACCGAGAGAGACAAACTGTTCACCTACATCGCTATAGAACTGTGTGCTGCTACGCTACAACAGGTAGGTAGATACTACTGCACGAGAGAGACAAACTGTTCACCTACATCGCTATAGAACTGTGTGCTGCTACGCTACAACAGGTAGGTAGATACTACTGCACCGAGAGAGACAAACTGTTCACCTACATCGCTATAGAACTGTGTGCTGCTACGCTACAACAGGTAGGTAGATACTACTGCACCGAGAGAGACAAACTGTTCACCTACAACATGGTAGTGTGTATAAATATATATATATATATATATATATATATATATAAATAAATATATATATATATATATATATAACCTGGTAGTGTATATATAACCTGGTAGTGTATATATATATAACATGGTAGTGTATATATATAACCTGGTAGTGTGTATATATATAACCTGGTAGTGTATATATATAACCTGGTAGTATATATATATATATATATATATATATATATATATATATATATATATAACCTGATAGTGTATATATAACCTGTTAGTATATATATATAACCTGGTAGTGTATATATAACCTGGTAGTGTGTATATAACCTGGTAGTATATATATATATATATATATATATATATATATATATATAACCTGATAGTGTATATATAACCTGTTAGTATATATATATAACCTGGTAGTGTATATATAACCTGGTAGTGTGTATATAACCTGGTAGTGTATATATAACCTGGTAGTGTATATATAACCTGGTAGTGTATATATATATATAACATGGTAGTGTATATATATAACCTGGTAGTGTATATATAACCTGGTAGTGTATATATATATATAACATGGTAGTGTATATATATAACCTGGTAGTGTATATATAACCTGGTAGTGTGTATATAACCTGGTAGTGTATATATAACCTGGTAGTGTATATATAACCTGGTAGTGTATATATATATATAACATGGTAGTGTATATATATAACCTGGTAGTGTATATATAACCTGGTAGTGTATATATAACCTGGTAGTGTATATATATAACCTGGTAGTGTATATATATAACCTGGTAGTGTATATATATAACCTGGTAGTGTATATATATATAACCTGGTAGTGTGTATATATAACCTGGTAGTGTATATATATAACCTGGTAGTGTGTATATATATAACCTGGTAGTGTATATATATATAACCTGGTAGTGTATATATAACCTGGTAGTGTATATATATAACCTGGTAGTGTATATATATAACCTGTTAGTGTATATATAACCTGGTAGTGTATATATATATAACCTGGTAGTGTGTATATATAACCTGGTAGTGTATATATAACCTGGTAGTATATATATATAACCTGGTAGTGTATATATAACCTGGTAGTATGTATATAACCTGGTAGTGTTAGTTCAGTGTTAACTAGCTACATAGCTGTCTTTGTTTCCAAGATAATTGTGTAGTTTAGTGTGTGTAGCCTTGGAGTGATTATCTTAATTCACTGAGGTTCGCTAGCCAGCTATTTGTCGTCCTTAACGTAGGAGACTCTGCTAGCTAGCCAACAGCTAACTGCTAACAGCTAGCCAACGTCTGCTGTTTTGAATTCAACAACCCGGTCAGGTGGTTTCACATTTTCGTTTCATTGCAGTGCAGCGGTTTGATTTGTTTGATCGTGGCTAGCTGCATAGCCGTCTTTGTTTCAAAGATAATTGTGTAGTCTAGACCGATTCCCTAGGTTAGCTAGCCAGCTATTGTCGTTCTTTTAACTCAACGTAACGTAAACAACACTGCTAGCTAGCCAGCTAGCCCCCCGAATAGCAGCACTGTAGAATTATTACACTCAACGGAACGACTTGATTAGTGTAGTGTCAACAACGCAGCTACTGCCAGCTAGCCTACTTTAGCAGTACTGTATCATTTTAATCATTTTAGTCAATAAGATTCTTGCTACGTAAGCTTAACTTTCTGAACATTCGAGACGTGTAGTCCGCTTGTCATTCCAATTTCCTTGCATTAGCGTAGCCTTTTCTGTAGCCTGTCAACTATGTGTCTGTCTATCCCTGTTCTCTCCTCTCTGCACAGACCATACAAACGCTCCACACCGCGTGGGCCGCGACCACCCTAACCTGGTGGTCCCAGCGCGTACGACCCACGTGGAGTTCCAGGTCTCTGGTAGCCTCTGGAACTGCCAATCTGCGGCCAACAAGGCAGAGTTCATCTCAGCCTATGCCTCCTCCAGTCCCTTGACTTCTTGGCACTGACGGAAACATGGATCACCACAGATAACACTGCTACTCCTACTGCTCTCTCCTCGTCCGCCCACGTGTTCTCGCACACCCCGAGAGCTTCTGGTCAGCGGGGTGGTGGCACCGGGATCCTCATCTCTCCCAAGTGGTCTTTCTCTCTTTCTCCCCTTACCCATCTGTCTATTGCCTCCTTTGAATTCCATGCTGTCACAGTTACCAGCCCTTTCAAGCTTAACATCCTTATCATTTATCGCCCTCCAGGTTCCTCGGAGAGTTCATCAATGAGCTTGATGCCTTGATAAGCTCCTTTCCTGAGGACGGCTCACCTCTCACAGTTCTGGGCGACTTTAACCTCCCCACGTCTACCTTTGACTCATTCCTCTCTGCCTCCTTCTTTCCACTCCTCTCCTCTTTTGACCTCACCCTCTCACCCTCCCCCTACTCACAAGGCAGGCAATACGCTTGACCTCATCTTTACTAGATGCTGTTCTTCCACTAACCTCATTGCAACTCCCCTCCAAGTCTCCGACCACTACCTTGTATCCTTTTCCCTCTCGCTCTCATCCAACACTTCCCACACTGCCCCTACTCGGATGGTATCGCGCCGTCCCAATCTTCGCTCTCTCTCCCCCGCTACTCTCTCCTCTTCCATCCTATCTTCTCTTCCCTCTGCTCAAACTTTCTCCAACCTATCTCCTGATTCTGCCTCCTCAACCCTCCTCTCCTCCCTTACTGCATCCTTTGACTCCCTATGTCCCCTATCCTCCAGGCCGGCTCGGTCCTCCCTCCCGCTCCGTGGCTCGACGACTCATTGCGAGCTCACAGAACAGGGCTCCGGGCAGCCGAGCGGAAATGGAGGAAAACTCGCCTCCTGCGGACCTGGCATCCTTTCACTCCCTCCTCTCTACATTTTCCTCCTCTGTCTCTGCTGCTAAAGCCACTTTCTACCATTCTAAATTCCAAGCATCTGCCTCTAACCCTAGGAAGCTCTTTGCCACCTTCTCCTCCCTCCTGAATCCTCCCCCCCCTCCCTCCTCCTCTCTGCAGATGACTTCGTCAACCATTTTGAAAAGAAGGTCGATGACATCCGATCCTCGTTTGCTAAGTCAAACGACACCGCTGGTTCTGCTCACACTGCCCTACCCTATGCTCTGACCTCTTTCTCCCCTCTCTCTCCAGATGAAATCTCGCGTCTTGTGACGGCCGGCCGCCCAACAACCTGCCCGCTTGACCCTATCCCCTCCTCTCTTCTCCAGACCATTTCCGGAGACCTTCTCCCTTACCTTACCTCGCTCATCAACTCATCCCTGACCGCTGGCTACGTCCCTCCCGTCTTCAAGAGAGCGAGAGTTGCACCCCTTCTGAAAAAACCTACACTCGATCCCTCCGATGTCAACAACTACAGACCAGTATCCCTTCTCTCTTTTCTCTCCAAAACTCTTGAGCGTGCCGTCCTTGGCCAGCTCTACCGCTATCTCTCTCAGAATGACCTTCTTGATCCAAATCAGTCAGGTTTCAAGACTAGTCATTCAACTGAGACTGCTCTTCTCTGTATCACGGAGGCGCTCCGCACTGCTAAAGCTAACTCTCTCTCCTCTGCTCTCATCCTTCTAGACCTATCGGCTGCCTTCGATACTGTGAACCATCAGACCCTCCTCTCCACCCTCTCCGAGTTGGGCATCTCCCTGGGCGCGGCCCACGCTTGGATTGCGTCCTACCTGACAGGTCGCTCCTACCAGGTGGCGTGGCGAGAATCTGTCTCCTCACCACGCGCTCTCACCACTGGTGTCCCCCAGGGCTCTGTTCTAGGCCCTCTCTTATTCTCGCTATACACCAAGTCACTTGGCTCTGTCATAACCTCACATGGTCTCTCCTATCATTGCTATGCAGACGACACACAATTAATCTTCTCCTTTCCCCTTCTGATGACCAGGTGGCGAATCGCATCTCTGCATGTCTGGCAGACATATCAGTGTGGATGACGGATCACCACCTCAAGCTGAACCTCAGCAAGACGGAGCTCCTCTTCCTCCCGGGGAAGGACTGCCCGTTCCATGATCTCGCCATCACGGTTGACAACTCCATTGTGTCCTCCTCCCAGAGCGCTAAGAACCTTGGCGTGATCCTGGACAACACCCTGACGTTCTCAACTAACATCAAGGCGGTGTCCCGTTCCTGTAGGTTCATGCTCTACAACATCCGCAGAGTACGACCCTGCCTCACACAGGAAGCGGCGCAGGTCCTAATCCAGGCACTTGTCATCTCCCGTCTTGATTACTGCAACTCGCTGTTGGCTGGGCTCCTGCCTGTGCCATTAAACCCCTACAACTCATCCAGAACGCCGCAGCCCGTCTGGTGTTCAACCTTCCCAAGTTCTCTCACGTCACCCCGCTCCTCCGCTCTCTCCACTGGCTTCCAGTTGAAGCTCGCATCCGCTACAAGACCATGGTGCTCGCCTACGGAGCTGTGAGGGGAACGGCACCTCAGTACCTCCAGGCTCTGATCAGGCCCTACACCCAAACAAGGGCACTGCGTTCATCCACCTCTGGCCTGCTCGCCTCCCTACCACTGAGGAAGTACAGTTCCCGCTCAGCCCAGTCAAAACTGTTCGCTGCTCTGGCCCCCAATGGTGGAACAAACTCCTCACGACGCCAGGACAGCGGAGTCAATCACCACCTTCCGGAGACACCTGAAACCCCACCTCTTCAAGGAATACCTAGGATAGGGTAAGTAAGGGTAAGTAATCCTTCTCACCCCCCCTTCTCCCCCAACAAGATTTAGATGCAAGTGGCTGTTCCACTGGTTGTCATAAGGTGTATGCACCAATTTGTAAGTCGCTCTGGATAAGAGCGTCTGCTAAATGACTTAAATGTAAATGTAATGTAGTGTATATATAACCTGTTAGTGTATATATAACCTGGTAGTGTATATATAACCTGGTAGTGTATATATAACCTGGTAGTGTATATATAATCTGGTAGTGTATATATATATATAACCTGGTAGTGTATATATAACCTGGTAGTGTATATATAACCTGGTAGTGTATATATAACCTGGTAGTGTATATATAACCTGGTAGTGTATATATATAACCTGGTAGTATATATATAACCTGGTAGTGTATATATATATAACCTGGTAGTGTATATATAACCTGGTAGTGTATATATATATAACCTGGTAGTGTATATATAACCTGGTAGTGTATATATATAACCTGGTAGTGTATATATATAACCTGGTAGTGTATATATATAACCTGGTAGTGTATATATATAACCTGGTAGTGTATATATAACCTGGTAGTGTATATATATAACCTGTTAGTGTATATATATAACCTGGTAGTGTATATATAACCTGGTAGTGTATATATAACCTGGTAGTGTATATATATAACCTGGTAGTGTATATATAACCTGGTAGTGTATATATAACCTGGTAGTGTATATATATAACCTGTTAGTGTATATATATAACCTGGTAGTGTATATATAACCTGGTAGTGTATATATAACCTGGTAGTGTATATATAACCTGGTAGTGTATATATAACCTGGTAGTGTATATATAACCTGGTAGTGTATATATATAACCTGGTAGTATATATATAACCTGGTAGTGTATATATATATAACCTGGTAGTGTATATATAACCTGGTAGTGTATATATATATAACCTGGTAGTGTATATATAACCTGGTAGTGTATATATATAACCTGGTAGTGTATATATATAACCTGGTAGTGTATATATAACCTGGTAGTGTATATATAACCTGGTAGTGTATATATATAACCTGTTAGTGTATATATATAACCTGGTAGTGTATATATAACCTGGTAGTGTATATATAACCTGGTAGTGTATATATATAACCTGGTAGTATATATATAACCTGGTAGTGTATATATAACCTGGTAGTGTATATATATATAACCTGGTAGTGTATATATAACCTGGTAGTGTATATATATAACCTGGTAGTGTATATATATAACCTGGTAGTGTATATATAACCTGGTAGTGTATATATATAACCTGGTAGTGTATATATATAACCTGTTAGTGTATATATATAACCTGGTAGTGTATATATATATAACCTGGTAGAGTATATATATATAACCTTGTAGTATGTATATAACCTGGTAGTGTGTATATATAACCTGGTAGTGTATATATATATAACATGGTAGTGTATATATATAACCTGGTAGTGTATATATAACCTGGTAGTGTATATATATAACCTGGTAATATATATATATATATATATATATATATAACCTGATAGTGAAAATATATAACCTGGTAGTATATATATATAACCTGGTAGTCTATATATAACCTGCTAGTGTATTTATATATAACCTGGTAGTGTATATATAACCTGGTAGTGTATATATATAACCTGGTAGTGTATATATATAACCTGGTAGTGTATATATATAACCTAGTAGTGTATATATAACCTGGTAGTATGTATATATATAACCTAGTAGTATATATATAACCTGGTAGTATATATATATAACCTAGTAGTGTATATATAACCTGGTAGTATGTATATAACCTGGTAGTGTATATATATAACCTAGTAGTGTATATATATAACCTGGTAGTGTATATATATAACCTAGTAGTGTATATATATAACCTGGTAGTGTATATATATAACCTAGTAGTATATATATAACCTGGTAGTATATATATATAACCTAGTAGTGTATATATAACCTGGTAGTATGTATATAACCTGGTAGTGTATATATATAACCTGGTAGTGTATATATAAATAACCTGGTAGTATGTATGTAACCTGGTAGTGTATATATATAACCTGGTAGTGTATATATAACCTGGTAGTGTATATATATATATAACCTGGTAGTGTATATATATAACCTGGTAGTGTATATATAACCTGGTAGTGTATATATATAACCTGGTAGTGTATATATATAACCTGGTAGTGTATATATATAACCTGGTAGTATATATATATATAACCTGGTAGTGTATATATAACCTGGTAGTGTATATATAACCTGGTAGTGTATATATAACCTGGTAGTGTGTATATATAATCTGGTAGTGTATATATAACCTGGTAGTGTATATATAACCTGGTAGTGTATATATATAATCTGGTAGTGTATATATAACCTGGTAGTGTATATATAACCTGGTAGTGTATATATAACCTGGTAGTGTATATATAACCTGGTAGTGTATATATAACCTGGTAGTGTATTTATATATAACCTGGTAGTGTATATATATATAACCTGGTAGTGTATATATAACCTGGTAGTGTATATATATATATAACCTGGTAGTGTATATATATAACCTGGTAGTATATATATAACCTGGTAGTGTATATATAACCTGGTAGTGTATATATAACCTGGTAGTGTATATATAACCTGGTAGTGTATATATATAATCTGGTAGTGTGTATATAACCTGGTAGTATATATATAACCTGGTAGTGTATATATATAACCTGGTAGTGTATATATATATAACCTGGTAGTGTATATATAACCTGGTAGTGTATATATATAACCTGGTAGTGTATATATATATAACCTGGTAGTGTATATATAACCTGGTAGTGTATATATAACCTGTAACGTGTATAACCTGTGTGTTCTCTAATGTCCCCAGTATGTGGAAGATCCGTCGTGCCACGCTGGTCTCAGCCCTGTCTCTGTACTACAACAGACCATGTGTGGTCTCAGCCACCTCCACTCACTAAACATAGGTACTATGTACAGCTGTCTGACCGACCCGACACCTACCTACCTACCTACCTACCTACCTACCTACCTACCTACCTACCTACCTACCTACCTACCTACCCACCTGCCCACCTGCCTCCCACCCACCTGCCTGCCTGCCTGCCCACCCACCTGCCTACCCACCTGCCTGCCTACCCACCCACCCACCCACCTGCCTGCCTACCTACCTACCTACCTTCCTTCCTTCCTTCCTTCCTTCCTTCCTTCCTTCCTTCCTTCCTTCCTTGTGTGGTCTCAGTCACCTCCACTCACTAAACATAGGTACTATATACAGCTGTCTGTCTGACCGACCCGACACCTACCTACCTACCTACCTACCTACCTACCTACCTACCTACCTACCTACCTACCTACCTACCTACCTACCTACCTACCTTCCTTCCTTCCTTCCTTCCTTCCTTCCTTCCTTCCTTCCTTCCTTCCTTCCTTCCTTACTTCCTTCCTTCCTTCCTTGTGTGGTCTCAGTCACCTCCACTCACCCAACATAAAGTACCAGTCAAAAATTTGGACACACCTACCCATTCAAGGTTGTTTTTAAAACTTTTTTGAACTATTTTCTACATTGTGGAATAGTAGTGAAGACATCAGAACTATGACGTTCAACATAAGGAATCATGTAGGAACCGAAAAAAAGTGTTAAACAAATCAAAATGTATTTTATATTTGAGATTCTCCTGCCTCGATGACAGCTTTGTACACTCTTGGCATTCTCTCAACCAGCTTCATATGGTAGTCACCTGGAATGCATTTCAATTAACAGGTGTGTCTTGTTAAAAGTTAATTTGGGGGATTTCTTTCCTTCTTAATGTGTTTGAGCCAATCAGTTGTGTTGTGACAAGGTAGGGATAGTTTACAGAAGACAGTCCTATTTGGTAAAAGACCACGTCCATATTATGGCAAGAACCGCTCAAATAAGAAAAGAGAAACGACAGTCCGTCATTACTTTAAGACATGAAGGTCAGTTTCAAGAACTTTGAACGTTTCTTCAAGTGCAGTCGCAAAAACCATCAAGCGCTATGATGAAACTGGCTCTCATGAAGACCGCCACAGGAAAGGAAGACCCAGAGTTACCTCTGCTGCAGAGGATAAGTTACCAGCCTCAGAAATTGCAGCCCAAATAAATGCTTCACAGAGTTCAAGTAACAGACTGTTTAGAGGAGACTGCGTGAATCAGGCCTTTATAGTTGAATTGCTGCAAAGAAACCACTACTAAAGGACACCAATAAGAAGAAGAGACTTGCTTGGACCAAGAAACACGAGCAATGGATATTAGACTGGTGGAAATCTGTTCTTTGGTCTGATGAGTCCAAATTTTAGATTTTTGGTTCCAACCGCCGTGTCTTAGTGAGACGCAGAGTAGGTAAACAGATGATCTCCATATGTGTGGTTCCCACCGTGAAGCATGGAAGAGGTGGTGTGATGTCTTTGTGAGACGCAGAGTAGGTAAACAGATGATCTCCATATGTGTGGTTCCCACCGTGAAGCATGGAGGAGGAGGTGTGATGTCTTTGTGAGATGGAGAGTAGGTAAACAGATGATCTCCATATGTGTGGTTCCCACCGTGAAGCATGGAGGAGGAGGTGTGATGTCTTTGTGAGATGGAGAGTAGGTAAACAGATGATCTCCATATGTGTGGTTCCCACCGTGAAGCATGGAAGAGGTGGTGTGATGTCTTTGTGAGATGGAGAGTAGGTAAACAGATGATCTCCATATGTGTGGTTCCCACCGTGAAGCATGGAGGAGGAGGTGTGATGTCTTTGTGAGATGGAGAGTAGGTAAACAGATGATCTCCATATGTGTGGTTCCCACCGTGAAGCATGGAGGAGGAGGTGTGATGGTGTGTGGTTCCCACCGTGAAGCATGGAGGAGGAGGTGTGATGGTGCTCTGCTGGTGACACTGTTGGTGATTGATTTATAATTCAAGGCACACTTACCCAGCATGGCTGCCACAGCATTCTGCAGCGATATATACCATCCCATCTGGTTTGGGCTTAGTGTTTGTTTTTCATCAGGTCAATGACCCAACACACCTACAGGCTGTGTAAAAGGGCTATTTGACCAAGAAGGAGAGTGATGGAGTGCTGCATCAGATGACCTGGAATCCACAATCCCACGTCCTAAACCACGTCCTAGACTCGAGACTGGACTTGGACTCAGACTCAAACACAAGGGACTCGAGACTGGACTTGGACTCAGACTCAAACACAAGGGACTCTAGACTGGACTTGGACTCAGACTCAAACACAAGGGACTCGAGACTCAAGGTTTAGTGATTTGACAACACCACTGTTAACTTCTCTCTCTCCCCATCTCTCCATCTCTTCTCTCGCTCTCTCTCTCCGGTCGCTTTCTCCCTCTCTCTCTCTCTCTCTCTCTCTCTCTCTCTCTCCCCCTCTCTCTCTCTCTGGTCTCTTTCTCCCTCTCTCTCTCTCTCTCTCTCTCTCTCTCTCTCTCTCTCTCTCTCTCTCTCTCTCTCTCTCTCTCTCTCTCTCTCTGGTCTCCAGTCCACAGGGATCTGAAGCCTCGTAACATCCTATTGTCTCAGCCAGGGCCCCTGGGGCGGGTGAGAGCGCTGATATCAGACTTCGGCCTGTGTAAAAAGATCCCTGAGGGAAGGACTAGTTTCTCTCTCCGCTCGGGGATACCGGGGACAGAGGGGTGGATCGCCCCGGAAGTACTGCTGGACACACCGGGACACAGCCCGGTGAGAGACAGACACACACACACACACACACACACACACACACACACACACACACACACACACACACACACACACACACACACACACACACACACACACACACACACACTGAATAAAGTCATTAATTCATTAAATACTATAAGATTTTGATATCTTTCCATACTCTATGATATGAAAGACTTCAGTTCCCAGCAGGCTGTTTGTTCTACTGGGTTCTACTACTACTATAATACTACTTCCTCTCTCTAGTGTGTTCTACTACTACTATAATACTACTTCCTCTCTCTAGTGTGTTCTACTACTACTATAATACTACTCCTCTCTCTAGTATGTTCTACTACTACTATAATACTACTCCTCTCTCTAGTGTGTTCTACTACTATAATACTACTTCCTCTCTCTAGTGTGTTCTACTACTACTATAATACTACTTCCTCTCTCTAGTGTGTTCTACTACTACTATAATACTACTTCCTCTCTCTAGTGTGTTCTACTACTACTATAATACTACTTCCTCTCTCTAGTGTGTTCTACTACTACTATAATACTACTTCCTCTCTCTAGTGTGTTCTACTACTACTATAATACTACTCCTCTCTCTAGTGGGTTCTACTACTACTATAATACTACTCCTCTCTCTAGTGTGTTCTACTACTACTATAATACTACCTCTCTCTAGTGTGTTCTACTACTATAATACTACTCCTCTCTCTAGTGTGTTCTACTATAATACTACTCCTCTCTCTAGTGGGTTCTACTACTATAATACTACTCCTCTCTCTAGTGTGTTCTACTATAATACTACTCCTCTCTCTAGTGTGTTCTACTACTACTATAATACTACTCCTCTCTCTAGTGGGTTCTACTACTATAATACTACTCCTCTCTCTAGTGTGTTCTACTATAATACTACTCCTCTCTCTAGTGGGTTCTACTACTATAATACTACTCCTCTCTCTAGTGGGTTCTACTACTATAATACTACTCCTCTCTCTAGTGTGTTCTACTACTACTATAATACTACTCCTCTCTCTGGAGTGTTCTACTACTACTATAATACTACTTCCTGTGTTCTACAGTGTTCTACTACTACTATAATACTACTCCTCTCTCTAGTGTGTTCTACTACTACTATAATACTACTCCTCTCTCTAGTGTGTTCTACTACTATAATACTACTCCTCTCTCTAGTGTGTTCTACTATAATACTACTCCTCTCTCTAGTGTGTTCTACTACTACTATAATACTACTCCTCTCTCTAGTGGGTTCTACTACTACTATAATACTACTCCTCTCTCTAGTGTGTTCTACTATAATACTACTCCTCTCTCTAGTGTGTTCTACTACTACTATAATACTACTCCTCTCTCTAGTGTGTTCTACTACTACTATAATACTACTTCCTCTCTCTAGTGTGTTCTACTTCTACGATAATACTACTCCTCTCTCTAGTGTGTTCTACTACTACTATAATACTACTCCTCTCTCTAGTGTGTTCTACTACTACTACTATAATACTACTCCTCTCTCTAGTGTGTTCTACTACTATAATACTACTCCTCTCTCTAGTGTGTTCTACTATAATACTACTCCTCTCTCTAGTGTGTTCTACTACTACTATAATACTACTTCCTGTGTTCTACAGTGTTCTAACTATAATAATGTTGTGCCTCTCTCTAGACCCGTTGTGACCAGGCGGTGGATGTGTTCTCGGCAGGCTGTGTGTTCTACTACGTGGTCAGTAGGGGGCAGCACCCGTTTGGTGACACGCTACGACGCCAAGCTAACATCCTGACCGGGGAGTACTTCCTCACACACTTCCTGGAAGACGTGCATGGTGGGTGTGTGTCGTCTGTCGTTTAGAGACTCTTGAGATTCTGTGATTCTGATTGAGAGCTGTGCTCTAATTGGCTGTGTTTTGTGTCCGTCAGATGACATCATAGCGCGGGACCTGATAGAGCGAATGATCAACAGCGATCCAGAGTCCCGCCCCTCCACTTCCTCTATTCTTAAACACCCGTTCTTCTGGAGCCCTGATAAGCAACTTCAGTTCTTCCAGGTACCCCTCTACCTTTACCTCTACCTTTACCTCTACCCCGCTACCTCTCTACCGCTCTACCTCTCTACCTCCCTACCCCTCTACCTCCCTACCCCTCTACCTCCCTACCCCTCTACCTCTCTACCTCTCTACCCCTCTACCTCCCTACCCCTCTACCTCTCTACCCCTCTACCTCTCTACCTCTCTACCCCTCTACCTCCCTACCTCTCTACCTCTCTACCTCCCTACCCCTTTACCCCTCTACCCCTTTACCCCTCTACCTCTCTACCCCTCTACCCCTCTACCTCTCTACCCCTCTACCCCCTCTACCTCCCTACCCCTCTACCTCCCTACCCCTCTACCTCCCTACCCCTCTACCTCCCTACCCCTCTACCTCTCTACCCCTCTACCATCTACCCCTCTACCAACTTCATCTCGTAGATTCTGCTACACACAATAGAGGAAGAAAGTCTTCTAGAACTAACCGTTGAGAATCGAGATAGAGAATAGAGAATCTTAGAGAGTCTTCTAGAACTAACCATTGAGAATCTAGATAGAGAGTCTTCTAGAACTAACCATTGAGAATCTAGATAGAGAGTCTTCTAGAACTAACCGTTGAGAATCTAGATAGAGAATAGAGAATCTTAGAGGGTCTTCTAGAACTAACCATTGAGAATCTAGATAGAGAGTCTTCTAGGACTAACCTTTGAGAATCTAGATAGAGAATAGGGAATCTTAGAGGGTCTTCTAGAACTAGCCGTTGAGAATCGAGATAGAGAATCTTAGAGAGTTCTAGAACTAACCGTTGAGAATCTAGATAGAGAGTCTTCTAGAACTAACCGTTGAGAATCTAGATAGAGAATAGAGGATCTTAGAGGGTCTTCTCTTCATGTCCTTGTGTGTTTGAAGACAGCTGATAATCACAGCTCTCCTAAAACTAACTGTTGGAGGGACAAAAGTGTGATTGAGCATGAGATGACTCCTCATCATAGATCAGGATAGTATGTTGATATTTGACTGTAGTTTTAGTTAGTAGTTTTTCCGAGCCACTGTGCTTCTACACCTGCATTGTTTGGGGTTTTAGGCTGGGTTTCCGTACAGCACTTTGAGATATCAGCTGATGTACGAAGGGCTTTATAAATACATTTGATTTGAAATGTGATTTGTTAGGATGTGAGTGACCGTATAGAGAAGGAACCTACAGACAGCACCATGGTGGTGAGGCTGGAGACGGCTGGCAGAGCTGTAGTACGAACCAACTGGAGAATGCACATCTCTGTTCCTCTGCAGACAGGTAACACACCAGACAGGTAACACACCAGACAGGTATCACACCAGACAGGTAACACACCAGACAGGTAACACACCAGACAGGTAACACACCAGACAGGTAACACACTACACAGGTAACACACCAGACAGGTAACACACCAGACAGGTAACACACCAGACAGGTAACACACCAGACAGGTAACACACCAGACAGGTAACACACCAGACAGGTAACACACTACACAGGTAACACACCAGACAGGTAACACACCAGACAGGTAACACAGGTAACACACCAGACAGGTAACACACCAGACAGGTAACACACTACACAGGTAACACACCAGACAGGTAACACACCAGACAGACAGGTAACAGGTAACACACCAGACAGGTAACACACCAGACAGACCTCCCAGGTAACACACCAGACAGACCAGACAGGTAACACACCAGACAGACCAGACAGGTAACACACCAGACACACAAGACAGGTAACACACCAGACAGGTAACACACTACACAGGTAACACACCAGACAGGTAACACACCAGACAGGTAACACACCAGACAGGTAACACACCAGACAGGTAACACACCAGACAGGTAACACACCAGACAGACAGGTAACAGGTAACACACCAGACAGGTAACACACCAGACAGGTAACACACTACACAGGTAACACACCAGACAGGTAACACACCAGACAGGTAACACACCAGACAGGTAACACACCAGACAGGTAACACACCAGACAGGTAACACACTACACAGGTAACACACCAGACAGGTAACACACCAGACAGACAGGTAACAGGTAACACACCAGACAGGTAACACACCAGACAGACCTCCCAGGTAACACACCAGACAGACCAGACAGGTAACACACCAGACAGACCAGACAGGTAACACACCAGACACACAAGACAGGTAACACACCAGACAGGTAACACACTACACAGGTAACACACCAGACAGGTAACACACCAGACAGGTAACACACCAGACAGACCTGCCAGGTAACACACCAGACAGACCAGACAGGTAACACACCAGACACACAAGACAGGTAACACACCAGACAGGTAACACACCAGACAGGTAACACACCAGACAGGTAACACACTACACAGGTAACACACCAGACAGATAACACACCAGACAGGTAACACACCAGACAGGTAACACACCAGACAGGTAACACACCAGACAGGTAACACACCAGACAGGTAACACACTACACAGGTAACACACCAGACAGGTAACACACCAGACAGACCAGACAGGTAACACACCAGACAGGTAACACACCAGACAGACCAGACAGGTAACACACCAGACAGGTAACACACCAGACAGGTAACACACCAGACAGACCTGACAGGTAACACACCAGACAGGTAACACACCAGATAGACCAGACAGGTAAACACACCAGACAGGTAACACACCAGACAGGTAAGACACCAGACAGGTAACACACCAGACAGACCTGACAGGTAACACACCAGACAGGTAACACACCAGACAAGTAACACACCAGACAGACCAGACAGGTAACACACCAGACAGGTAACACACCAGACAGTAACACACCAGACAGACCAGACAGGTAACACACCAGACAGGTAACACACCAGACAGACCAGACAGGTAACACACTACACAGGTAACACACTACACAGGTAACACACCACACAGGTAACACACCAGACAGGTAAACACACTACACAGGTAACACACCAGACAGGTAACACACCAGACAGGTAACACACTACACAGGTAACACACCAGACAGGTAACACACCAGACAGACCTGACAGGTAACACACCAGACAGGTAACACACCAGACAGGTAACACACCAGACAGACCAGACAGGTAACACACCAGACAGGTAACACACCAGACAGGTAACACACCAGACAGGTAACACACCAGACAGACCTTACAGGTAACACACCAGACAGGTAACACACCAGACAGGTAACACACCAGACAGACCTGACAGGTAACACACCAGACAGGTAACACACCAGACAGACCTGACAGGTAACACACCACACAGGTAACACACCAGACAGATAACACACACCTGACAGGTAACACACCTGACAGGTAACACATCAGACAGGTAACACACCACACAGGTAACACACCAGACAGGTAACACACCAGACAGATAACACACCAGACAGGTAACACACCACACAGGTAACACACCACACAGGTAACACACCAGACAGGTAACACACCAGACAGATAACACACCAGACAGGTAACACACTACACAGGTAACACACCAGACAGGTAACACACCAGACAGGTAACACACTACACAGGTAACACACCAGACAGGTAACACACCAGACAGGTAACACACCAGACAGGTAACACACCAGACAGGTAACACTCATCTCTCTGTGTTTTCTCTCCAGACCTGAGGAAGTTCAGGACGTATAAAGGAAACTCAGTCAGAGACCTGCTCCGAGCCATGAGAAATAAGGTATATCTGTTATATATATATATATATACTATATATATAGTATAGTATAGTATACACTGAGTATATAAACATATATTCTGCTATATATAGTATAGTCTAGTATACACTGAGTATATAAAACATTAAGAATTATTTCCATGACACAGACTGACCAGGTGAATCCAGGTGAAAGCTATGATCCCTTATTGATGTCACTTTGGCTTTCAACACCTTGTAGAGTCCATGCCCCAGCGAATTGAGGTTGTTCTCAGGGTAAAAGGGCTAGAGGGAGGGGGGGGCAACTCAATATTAGGAAGGTGTTCTTAATGTTTTATGTGCTTCGTGTATACACCTGTTCACACAGGAGACATGAGGAATGAGGGAAACATGCTGCTTTTTTTCAGGCCAAAAATGTGTTATAGTAGTGGTAAATGTTGAAATGGTTGGAGGATAGTGTTGAACTTCCTGTTTCTCTTCCTGTCTCTCCCCCTCTCTCTCCCTTCCGGTCTCTCTCTCTCTTCCTATCTTTCCCTCTCTCTTCCCTCTCTCTCTCTCTCTCTCTCTCTCTCTCTCTCTTCCTGTCTCTCCTTCTCTCTTCCTGTCTCTCCTTCTCTCTTCCTGTCTCTCCCTTTCTCTTCCTGTCTCTACCTCTCTCTTCCTGTCTCTCTCTCCCTCTCTCTTCCTGTGTCTCTCTCTCTTCCTGTGTCTCTCTCTCTCTTCCTGTCTCTCGCTCTCTCTCTCCCTCTTCATCTCTCTCTCTTCCTGTCTCTCTCTCCCTCTCTCTTCCTGTGTCTCTCTCTCTCTCTTTCTCTCTGTCTCTCTCTCTCTCTCTCTCTCTCTCTCTCTCTCTCTCTCTCTTTCTCTTCCTGTCTCTCCCTGTCTTCATCTCTCTCTCTGTCTTCATCTCTCCCTCTCTCTCCCTCCTGTTCTCTCTGTGTGTTTCCGTGTTTGTAGAAGCACCACTACCACGAGTTGCCAGCGGAGGTCCAGGAGACGTTAGGGGAGGTGCCTGAAGGCTTCGTTAGTTACTTCACCTCCCGGTTCCCGCGGTTACTGCTACACACACACACAGCGCTCAGCAGCTGTTCACACGAGAGACTTTTCCAACCCTACTACCTGCCCCCCACTGTTAAATAACACACACACACAGGATAGGTCGCTGGTTCAAATCCCCCAGCCGACTAAAGTGAAAATCTGCTAATGTGCCCTTGAGCAAGGCACCTAACCACACTGGCTCCTGTAAGTTGCTGTGGATACGAGCGTCTGCTAAATGACTCCAATTTCAAAGTGTAAATTCACTTCCTGTAGTAGAGCCGGAATGACTGCCTCATGAATATTCAGAGACAGACTGGTGAATGACTGCCTCATGAATATTCAGAGACGGACTGTTGAATGACTGCCTCATGAATATTCAGAGACGGACTGGTGAATGACTGCCTCATGAATATTCAGAGACGGACTGGTGAATGACTGCCTCATGAATATTCAGAGACGGACTGGTGAATGACTGACTCATGAATATTCAGAGACGGACTGGTGAATGACTGCCTCATGAATATTCAGAGACGGACTGGTGAATGACTGCCTCATGAATATTCAGAGACGGACTGGTGAATGACTGCCTCATGAATATTCAGAGACGGACTGGTGAATGACTGCCTCATGAATATTCAGAGACGGACTGGTGAATGACTGCCTCATGAATATTCAGAGACGGACTGGTGAATGACTGCCTCATGAATATTCAGAGACGGACTGGTGAATGACTGCCTCATGAATATTCAGAGACGGACTGTTTTTAAGACAATGATGCTGTAAATGTTTTACTGCCTGAATATTCAGAGACGGACTGCTCTGAATGACTGCACTATTTTACTGCTCTGATAGAGATCAGCTCTGATAGGAATACTGCCTTGAATACTGCTCTGAGACGGACTCCAAGACAAAAGGTTTTTAAATGCTGATAAATGTTTTACACTGCTCTGATAGGGTAGTTTAATACACTGCTTTTAGGGTAGTTTAATACACTGCTCTGATAGTGGTAGTCTGTAGGGTAGTTTAATACACTGCTCTGATAGGGTAGTTTAATACACTGCTCTGATAGGGTAGTTTAATACACTGCTCTGATAGGGTTCTAATACACTGCTCTTTATACACTGCTCTGATAGGGTCGTTTAATACACTGCTCTGATAGGTTAGTTTAATACACTGCTCTGATAGGGTACACTGCTCTGATAGGTTAGTTTAATACACTGCTCTGATAGGGTAGTTTAATACACTGCTCTGATAGGGTAGTTTAATACACTGCTCTGATAGGGTAGTTTAATACACTGCTCTGATAGGGTAGTTTAATACACTGCTCTGATAGGGTAGTTTAATACACTGCTCTGATAGGGTAGTTTAATACACTGCTCTGATAGGGTAGTTTAATACACTGCTCTGATAGGGTAGTTTAGCTCTGATAGGGTAGTTTATACACTGCTCTGATAGGGTAGTTTAATACACTGCTCTGATAGGGTTTAGTGATAGGGTTTAATACACTGCTCTGATAGGGTAGTTTAATACACTGCTCTGATAGGGTAGTTTTATACACTGCTCTGATAGGGTAGTTTAATACACTGCTCTGATAGGGTAGTTTACACTGCTCTGACAGTTTTATACACTGCTGATAGGGTAGTTTAATACACTACACTTTTATACACTCTGATAGGGTAGTTTAATACACTGCTCTGATAGGTAGTTTAATACACTGCTCTGATAGGTAGTTTAATACACTGCTCTGATAGGGTAGTTTAATACACTGCTCTGATAGGGTAGTTTTATACACTGCTCTGATAGGGTAGTTTAATACACTGCTCTGATAGGGTAGTTTAATACACTGCTCTGATAGGGTAGTTTAATACACTGCTCTGATAGGGTAGTTTAATACACTGCTCTGATAGGGTAGTTTAATACACTGCTCTGATAGGGTAGTTTAATACACTGCTCTGATAGGGTAGTTTTATACACTGCTGATAGATAGGATAGGTAGTTTAATACACTGCTCTGATAGGGTAGTTTAATACACTGCTCTGATAGGGTAGTTTAATACACTGCTCTGATAGGGTAGTTTAATACACTGCTCTGATAGGTAGTTTTTAGTTTAGGGTAGTTTAATACACTGCTCTGATAGGGTAGTTTTATACACTGCTCTGATAATACACTGCTCTGATAGGGTAGTTTAATACACTGCTCTGATAGGGTAGTTTAATACACTGCTCTGATTTAGGATAGGTAGTTTAATACACTGCTCTGATAGGGTAGTTTAATAGCTTGATAGGGTAGTTTACACTGCTCTGATAGGGTAGTTTAATACACTGCTCTGATAGGGTAGTTTTATACACTGCTCTGATAGGGTAGTTTAATACACTGCTCTGATAGGGTAGTTTAATACACTGCTCTGATAGGGTAGTTTTATACACTGCTCTGATAGGGTAGTTTAATACACTGCTCTGATAGGCAGTTTAATACACTGCTCTGATAGGGTAGTTTAATACACTGCTGCTCTGATAGGGTAGTTTAATACACTGCTCTGATAGGGTAGTTTAATACACTGCTCTGATAGGGTAGTTTAATACACTAGCTCTTTTAATACACTGCTCTGATAGGGTAGTTTAATACACTGCTCTGATAGGGTAGTTTAATACACTGCTCTGATAGGCAGTTTTAATACACTGCTCTGATAGGGTAGTTTAATACACTGCTCTGATAGGGTAGTTTAATACACTGCTCTGATAGGGTAGTTTAATACACTGCTCTGATAGGGTAGTTTAATACACTGCTCTGATAGGGTAGTTTAATACACTGCTCTGATAGGCAGTTTTATACACTGCTCTGATAGGGTAGTTTAATACACTGCTCTGATAGGCAGTTTAATACACTGCTCTGATAGGGTAGTTTTATACACTGCTCTGATAGGGTAGTTTAATACACTGCTCTGATAGGGTAGTTTAATACACTGCTCTGATAGGGTAGTTTTATACACTGCTCTGATAGGGTAGTTTAATACACTGCTCTGATAGGCAGTGATAGGCTGATAGGTAGTAGTTTAATACACTGCTCTGATAGGGTAGTTTAATACACTGCTCTGATAGGGTAGTTTAATACACTGCTCTGATAGGGTAGTTTAATACACTGCTCTGATAGGGTAGTTTTAATACACTGCTCTGTAGGGTAGTTTTAATACACTGCTCTGATAGGCAGTTTAATACACTGCTCTGATAGGGTAGTTTAATACACTGCTCTGATAGGTGTTTAATACACTGCTCTGATAGGGTAGTTTTATACACTGCTCTGATAGGGTAGTTTAATACACTGCTCTGATAGGGTAGTTTTATACACTGCTCTGATAGGGTCACTGCTCTGATGTAGTTAATACACTGCTCTATTCTCTAGGGTAGTTTAATAGTAGGGGTTTAAACACTGCTGAAGGGTATTTATGTACTGCTCTGAAGGGGTTTAATAGGGGTCAAATCTGAAGCCCTATTCTCTGATGTAGTGCACTAATACACTGGATAGGGTATTTAGCAGGGGTCAAATCTGAAGCCCTATTCTCTATGTAGTGCACTAAGGGGATAGTAGGGGTCAAATCTGAAGCCCTATTCTCTATGTAGTGCACTAAGGGGATAGTAGGGGTCAAATCTGAAGCCCTATTCTCTATGTAGTTTAATGCACTAAGGGGAACGAGGGGTCAAATCTGAAGCCCTATTCTCTATGTAGTGCACTAAGGGTAGGGGTCAAATCTAGTATTCTCTATGGGCACTAAGTCAAATCTCTGAAGCCATATTCTCTATGTAGTGATACTAAGGGGAACGAGGGGTCAAATCTGAAGCCCTATTCTCTATGTAGTGCACTAAGGGGTATTAGTATTCTCTATGGGCACTAAGGGGAACGATAGGGGTCAAATCTGAACCCTATTCTCTATGTAGTGCACTAAGGGGAAAGTAGGGGTCAAATCTGAAGCCCTATTCTCTATGTAGTGCACTAAGGGGAAGTAGGGGTCAAATCTGGGATTAGTAGGGGTCAAATCTGAAGCCCTATTCTCTATGTAGTGCACTAAGGGGAACGAGGGGTCAAATCTGAACCCTATTCTCTATGTAGTGCACTAAGGGGATAGTAGGGGTCAAATCTGAACCCTATTCTCTATGTAGTGCACTAAGGGGAACGAGGGGTCAAATCTGAACCCTATTCTCTATGTAGTGCACTAAGGGGATAGTAGGGGTCAAATCTGAAGCCCTATTCTCTATGTAGTGCACTAAGGGGATTAGTAGGGGTCAAATCTGAAGCCCTATTCTCTGTAGTGCACTAAGGGGATAGTAGGGCTCCTCACTATGAAGGGAATAGTGGGGAAAACACCGGTCGGATATTTTGAAGACGAAGCCTTTTTGTTACTGATACGGTTGTGGTTTTATACAGTACCAATGTGAAAGCACATTGACGATCTATATTCCTTTAATTATGAATGACACGATGCTTTATGGATTCATCCCAGACTGCTCTCTGTTTTCTACACAGATGCAGACCTTTGAGGGAAAACTTTTATACTTTGGGTTTTTGGAATAATAAAAAAATAAATAAACATGTTTTGAACATCTTGTGGTGAACTAAACCGACCGGTATTGTGTTCTTTATCAACATGAATGTAGTGAACTAAACCGACCGGTATTGTGTTCTTTATCAACATGAATGTAGTGAACTACACCGACCGGTATTGTGTTCTTTATCAACATGAATGTAGTGAACTACACCGACCGGTATTGTGCTCTTTATCAACATGAATGTAGTGAACTAAACCGACCGGTATTGTGTTCTTTATCAACATGAATGTAGTGAACTAAACCGACCGGTATTGTGTTCTTTATCAACATGAATGTAGTGAACTAAACCGACCGGTATTGTGTTCTTTATCAACATGAATGTGGTGAACTAAACCGACCGGTATTGTGTTCTTAATCAACATGAATGTAGTGAAATAAACCGACCGGTATTGTGTTCTTTATCAACATGAATGTAGTGAACTACACCGACCGGTATTGTGTTCTTTATCAACATGAATGTAGTGAACTAAACCGACCGGTATTGTGTTCTTTATCAACATGAATGTAGTGAACTAAACCGACCGGTATTGTGCTCTTTATCAACATGAATGTGGTGAACTAAACCGACCGGTATTGTGTTCTTTATCAACATGAATGTAGTGAACTAAACCGACCGGTATTGTGTTCTTTATCAACATGAATGTAGTGAACTAAACCGACCGGTATTGTGTTCTTTATCAACATGAATGTAGTGAACTACACCGACCGGTATTGTGTTCTTAATCAACATGAATGTAGTGAACTAAACCGACCGGTATTGTGTTCTTCATCAACATGAATGTAGTGAACTAAACCGACCGGTATTGTGTTCTTAATCAACATGAATGTAGTGAACTAAACCGACCGGTATTGTGTTAATGTTTTTTTGAGAAGACACTGTAGGTTAAACCCTATAAGATAAACCACAGACAATCCCTACTGTGGGATTAATGACACTGTATTGATTGAAAAATAAATCTGTACAATTGAATAAAAAGACTGAAAAACACTTCAGACATGATACAATAACTATCTGAATCTGATGAGAGAGAGACCAGACATGATACAATAACTATCTGAATCTGATGAGACCAGACATGATACAATAACTATCTGAATCTGATGAGAGAGAGACCAGACATGATACAATAACTATCTGAATCTGATGAGAGAGACCAGACATGATACAATAACTATCTGAATCTGATGAGACCAGACATGATACAATAACTATCTGAATCTGATGAGAGAGACCAGACATGATACAATAACTATCTGAATCTGATGAGAGAGACCAGACCTGATACAATAACTATCTGAATCTGATGAGAGAGACCAGACATGATACAATAACTATCTGAATCTGATGAGAGAGACCAGACATGATACAATAACTATCTGAATCTGATGAGAGAGACCAGACATGATACAATAACTATCTGAATCTGATGAGACCAGACATGATACAATAACTATCTGAATCTGATGAGAGAGACCAGACATGATACAATAACTATCTGAATCTGATGAGACCAGACATGATACAATAACTATCTGAATCTGATGAGAGAGAGACCAGACATGATACAATAACTATCTGAATCTGATGAGACCAGACATGATACAATAACTATCTGAATCTGATGAGAGAGACCAGACATGATACAATAACTATCTGAATCTGATGAGAGAGAGACCAGACATGATACAATAACTATCTGAATCTGATGAGAGAGACCAGACATGATACAATAACTATCTGAATCTGATGAGAGAGAGACCAGACATGATACAATAACTATCTGAATCTGATGAGACCAGACATGATACAATAACTATCTGAATCTGATGAGACCAGACATGATACAATAACTATCTGAATCTGATGAGACCAGACATGATACAATAACTATCTGAATCTGATGAGAGAGACCAGACCTGATACAATAACTATCTGAATCTGATGAGACCAGACATGATACAATAACTATCTGAATCTGATGAGAGAGAGCAGACATGATACAATAACTATCTGAATCTGATGAGAGAGACCAGACATGATACAATAACTATCTGAATCTGATGAGAGAGAGACCAGACATGATACAATAACTATCTGAATCTGATGAGACCAGACATGATACAATAACTATCTGAATCTGATGAGACCAGACATGATACAATAACTATCTGAATCTGATGAGACCAGACATGATACAATAACTATCTGAATCTGATGAGAGAGACCAGACCTGATACAATAACTATCTGAATCTGATGAGACCAGACATGATACAATAACTATCTGAATCTGATGAGACCAGACATGATACAATAACTATCTGAATCTGATGAGAGAGACCAGACCTGATACAATAACTATCTGAATCTGATGAGACCAGACATGATACAATAACTATCTGAATCTGATGAGAGAGACCAGACCTGATACAATAACTATCTGAATCTGATGAGAGAGACCAGACATGATACAATAACTATCTGAATCTGATGAGAGAGAGACCAGACATGATACAATAACTATCTGAATCTGATGAGACCAGACATGATACAATAACTATCTGAATCTGATGAGACCAGACATGATACAATAACTATCTGAATCTGATGAGACCAGACATGATACAATAACTATCTGAATCTGATGAGAATCTGAGACCAGACCTGATACAATAACTATCTGAATCTGATGAGACCAGACATGATACAATAACTATCTGAATCTGATGAGACCAGACATGATACAATAACTATCTGAATCTGATGAGAGAGACCAGACATGATACAATAACTATCTGAATCTGATGAGACCAGACATGATACAATAACTATCTGAATCTGATGAGAGAGACCAGACATGATACAATAACTATCTGAATCTGATGAGACCAGACATGATACAATAACTATCTGAATCTGATGAGAGAGACCAGACATGATACAATAACTATCTGAATCTGATGAGACCAGACCTGATACAATAACTATCTGAATCTGATGAGAGAGACCAGACATGATACAATAACTATCTGAATCTGATGAGAGAGACCAGACATGATACAATAACTATCTGAATCTGATGAGAGAGACCAGACCTGATACAATAACTATCTGAATCTGATGAGAGAGAGCAGACATGATACAATAACTATCTGAATCTGATGAGACCAGACCTGATACAATAACTATCTGAATCTGATGAGACCAGACATGATACAATAACTATCTGAATCTGATGAGAGAGAGACCAGACATGATACAATAACTATCTGAATCTGATGAGACCAGACATGATACAATAACTATCTGAATCTGATGAGAGAGACCAGACCTGATACAATAACTATCTGAATCTGATGAGAGAGAGCAGACATGATACAATAACTATCTGAATCTGATGAGACCAGACCTGATACAATAACTATCTGAATCTGATGAGACCAGACATGATACAATAACTATCTGAATCTGATGAGACCAGACATGATACAATAACTATCTGAATCTGATGAGAGAGACCAGACATGATACAATAACTATCTGAATCTGATGAGACCAGACCTGATACAATAACTATCTGAATCTGATGAGAGAGAGCAGACATGATACAATAACTATCTGAATCTGATGAGAGAGACCAGACATGATACAATAACTATCTGAATCTGATGAGAGAGACCAGACATGATACAATAACTATCTGAATCTGATGAGAGAGAGCAGACCTGATACAATAACTATCTGAATCTGATGAGACCAGACCTGATACAATAACTATCTGAATCTGATGAGACCAGACATGATACAATAACTATCTGAATCTGATGAGAGAGAGCAGACATGATACAATAACTATCTGAATCTGATGAGACCAGACATGATACAATAACTATCTGAATCTGATGAGACCAGACATGATACAATAACTATCTGAATCTGATGAGACCAGACATGATACAATAACTATCTGAATCTGATGAGAGAGACCAGACATGATACAATAACTATCTGAATCTGATGAGACCAGACATGATACAATAACTATCTGAATCTGATGAGAGACCAGACATGATACAATAACTATCTGAATCTGATGAGAGAGAGACCAGACATGATACAATAACTATCTGAATCTGATGAGACCAGACATGATACAATAACTATCTGAATCTGATGAGACCAGACCTGATACAATAACTATCTGAATCTGATGAGACCAGACATGATACAATAACTATCTGAATCTGATGAGAGAGACCAGACCTGATACAATAACTATCTGAATCTGATGAGAGAGACCAGACCTGATACAATAACTATCTGAATCTGATGAGACCAGACCTGATACAATAACTATCTGAATCTGATGAGACCAGACCTGATACAATAACTATCTGAATCTGATGAGACCAGACCTGATACAATAACTATCTGAATCTGATGAGACCAGACATGATACAATAACTATCTGAATCTGATGAGACCAGACCTGATACAATAACTATCTGAATCTGATGAGACCAGACATGATACAATAACTATCTGAATCTGACGAGAGAGACCAGACATGATACAATAACTATCTGAATCTGATGAGACCAGACATGATACAATAACTATCTGAATCTGATGAGAGAGACCAGACATGATACAATAACTATCTGAATCTGATGAGAGAGACCAGACATGATACAATAACTATCTGAATCTGATGAGACCAGACATGATACAATAACTATCTGAATCTGATGAGACCAGACCTGATACAATAACTATCTGAATCTGATGAGACCAGACATGATACAATAACTATCTGAATCTGATGAGACCAGACATGATACAATAACTATCTGAATCTGATGAGAGCAGACATGATACAATAACTATCTGAATCTGATGAGAGAGACCAGACATGATACAATAACTATCTGAATCTGATGAGAGAGACCAGACATGATACAATAACTATCTGAATCTGATGAGACCAGACATGATACAATAACTATCTGAATCTGATGAGACCAGACATGATACAATAACTATCTGAATCTGATGAGACCAGACATGATACAATAACTATCTGAATCTGATGAGACCAGACCTGATACAATAACTATCTGAATCTGATGAGACCAGACATGATACAATAACTATCTGAATCTGATGAGAGAGACCAGACATGATACAATAACTATCTGAATCTGATGAGACCAGACATGATACAATAACTATCTGAATCTGATGAGAGAGACCAGACATGATACAATAACTATCTGAATCTGATGAGACCAGACCTGATACAATAACTATCTGAATCTGATGAGACCAGACATGATACAATAACTATCTGAATCTGACGAGAGAGACCAGACATGATACAATAACTATCTGAATCTGATGAGAGAGACCAGACATGATACAATAACTATCTGAATCTGATGAGAGAGACCAGACATGATACAATAACTATCTGAATCTGATGAGAGAGAGACCAGACATGATACAATAACTATCTGAATCTGATGAGAGAGACCAGACCTGACCAGATCATGAATATGAGAGAGATAACAATAACTATCTGAATCTGATGAGAGAGACCAGACCTGATACAATAACTATCTGAATCTGATGAGAGAGACCAGACATGATACAATAACTATCTGAATCTGATGAGAGAGACCAGACCTGATACAATAACTATCTGAATCTGATGAGACCAGACATGATACAATAACTATCTGAATCTGATGAGACCAGACATGATACAATAACTATCTGAATCTGATGAGACCAGACATGATACAATAACTATCTGAATCTGATGAGAGAGAGACCAGACCTGATACAATAACTATCTGAATCTGATGAGAGAGACCAGACATGATACAATAACTATCTGAATCTGATGAGACCAGACATGATACAATAACTATCTGAATCTGATGAGAGAGCAGACCTGATACAATAACTATCTGAATCTGATGAGAGAGACCAGACATGATACAATAACTATCTGAATCTGATGAGAGAGACCAGACCTGATACAATAACTATCTGAATCTGATGAGACCAGACATGATACAATAACTATCTGAATCTGATGAGACCAGACATGATACAATAACTATCTGAATCTAATGAGACCAGACATGATACAATAACTATCTGAATCTGATGAGAGAGACCAGACCTGATACAATAACTATCTGAATCTGATGAGAGAGACCAGACATGATACAATAACTATCTGAATCTGATGAGACCAGACATGATACAATAACTATCTGAATCTGATGAGAGAGAGACCAGACCTGATACAATAACTATCTGAATCTGATGAGAGAGACCAGACATGATACAATAACTATCTGAATCTGATGAGAGAGACCAGACATGATACAATAACTATCTGAATCTAATGAGACCAGACATGATACAATAACTATCTGAATCTGATGAGACCAGACCTGATACAATAACTATCTGAATCTAATGAGACCAGACATGATACAATAACTATCTGAATCTGATGAGAGAGAGACCAGACCTGATACAATAACTATCTGAATCTGATGAGAGAGACCAGACATGATACAATAACTATCTGAATCTGATGAGACCAGACCTGATACAATAACTATCTGAATCTAATGAGACCAGACATGATACAATAACTATCTGAATCTGATGAGAGACCAGACATGATACAATAACTATCTGAATCTGATGAGAGAGACCAGACCTGATACCAATAACTAACTCTGAATCTGATGAGAGAGACCAGACATGATACAATAACTATCTGAATCTGATGAGAGAGAGACCAGACCTGATACAAATATGACCAGACATATCTGAATCTGATGAGAGAGACCAGACATGATACAATAACTATCTGAATCTGATGAGAGAGAGACCAGACCTGATACAATAACTATCTGAATCTGATGAGAGAGACCAGACATGATACAATAACTATCTGAATCTGATGAGAGAGACCAGACATGATACAATAACTATCTGAATCTGATGAGAGACCAGACATGATACAGACCTGATACAATAACGATCTGAATCTGATGAGAGAGACCAGACCTGATACAATAACTATCTGAATCTGATGATACAATAACTATCTGAATCTGAGAGACCAGACCTGATACAATAACTATCTGAATCTGATGAGAGAGACCAGACATGATACAATAACTATCTGAATCTGATGAGACCAGACATGATACAATAACTAATCTGATGAGACCAGACATGATACTAACTATCTGAATGATGAGAGAGACCAGACCTGATACAATAACTATCTGAATCTGATGAGAGAGACCAGACATGATACAATAACTATCTGAATCTGATGAGACCAGACATGATACAATAACTATCTGAATCTGATGAGAGAGACCAGACATGATACAATAACTATCTGAATCTGATGAGACCAGACATGATACAATAACTATCTGAATCTGATGAGACCAGACCAGACCTGATACAATAACTATCTGAATCTGATGAGACCAGACATGATACAATAACAGACTGATGAGACCAGACATGATACAATAACTATCTGAATCTGATGAGACCAGACATGATACAATAACTGAATCTGAGAGACCACTGACATGATACAATAACTATCTGACTGATGATACAGATAACTATCTGAATCTGATGAGACCAGACCTGATACAATAACTATCTGAATCTGATGAGAGAGACCAGACCAGATACAATAACTATCTGAATCTGATACAATAACAATAACTATCTGAATCTGATGAGAGAGACCAGACATGATACAATAACTATCTGAATCTGATGAGAGAGACCAGACCTGATACAATAACTATCTGAATCTGATGAGACCAGACATGATACAATAACTATCTGAATCTGATGAGAGAGACCAGACATGATACAATAACTATCTGAATCTGATGAGACCAGACCTGATACAATAACTATCTGAATCTGATGAGACCAGACATGATACAATAACTATCTGAATCTGATGAGACCAGACATGATACAATAACTATCTGAATCTGATGAGAGAGACCAGACATGATACAATAACTATCTGAATCTGATGAGAGAGACCAGACATGATACAATAACTATCTGAATCTGATGAGACCAGACATGATACAATAACTATCTGAATCTGATGAGAGAGAGACCAGACATGATACAATAACTATCTGAATCTGATGAGACCAGACCTGATACAATAACTATCTGAATCTGATGAGAGAGACCAGACATGATACAATAACTATCTGAATCTGATGAGAGAGACCAGAACTATCTGAATCTGATGAGACAGACATGATACAATAACTATCTGAATCTGATGAGAGAGACCAGACATGATACAATAACTATCTGAATCTGATGAGAGAGACCAGACATGATACAATAACTATCTGAATCTGATGAGAGAGACCAGACATGATACAATAACTATCTGAATCTGATGAGAGACAGACATGATACAATAACTATCTGAATCTGATGAGAGAGACCAGACATGATACAATAACTATCTGAATCTGATGAGAGAGACCAGACATGATACAATAACTATCTGAATCTGATGAGAGAGAGACCAGACCTGATACAATAACTATCTGAATCTGATGAGAGACATGATACAATAACATCTGAATCATGATGATACAATAACTATCTGAATCTGATGAGAGAGAGACCAGACATGATACAATAACTATCTGAATCTGATGAGAGAGACCAGACATGATACAATAACTATCTGAATCTGATGAGAGAGACCAGACATGATACAATAACTATCTGAGATGAGACCAGACATGATACAATAACTATCTGAATCTGATGAGACCAGACATGATACAATAACTATCTGAATCTGATGAGAGAGACCAGACATGATACAATAACTATCTGAATCTGATGAGAGAGACCAGACATGATACAATAACTATCTGAATCTGATGAGAGAGACCAGACATGATACAATAACTATCTGAATCTGATGAGACCAGACATGATACAATAACTATCTGAATCTGATGAGAGAGACCAGACCTGATACAATAACTATCTGAATCTGATGAGAGAGACAGACATGATAACAAATAACTATCTATCTGAATCTGATGAGACCAGACATGATACAATAACTATCTGAATCTGATGAGAGAGACCAGACATGATACAATAACTATCTGAATCTGATGAGAGAGACAGATACAATAACTATCTGAATCTGATGAGACCAGACATGATACAATAACTATCTGAATCTGATGAGACCAGACATGATACAATAACTATCTGAATCTGATGAGAGAGACCAGACATGATACAATAACTATCTGAATCTGATGAGAGAGACCAGACATGATACAATAACTATCTGAATCTGATGAGACCAGACATGATACAATAACTATCTGAATCTGATCTGATACAATAACTATCTGAATCTGATGAGACCAGACCTGATACAATAACTATCTGAATCTGATGAGAGACCAGACATGATACAATAACTATCTGAATCTGATGAGAGAGACCAGAATCTGATGATACAATAACTATCTGAATCTGATGAGAGAGAGACCATACAATAACTATCTGAATCTGATGAGAGAGACTGATACAATAACTATCTGAATCTGATGAGAGAGACCAGACATGATACAATAACTATCTGAATCTGATGAGAGAGACCAGACATGATACAATAACTATCTGAATCTGATGAGAGAGAGACCAGACCTGATACAATAACTATCTGAATCTGATGAGAGAGACCAGACATGATACAATAACTATCTGAATCTGATGAGACCAGACATGATACAATAACTATCTGAATCTGATGAGAGAGACCAGACATGATACAATAACTATCTGAATCTGATGAGAGAGACCAGACATGATACAATAACTATCTGAATCTGATGAGACCAGACCTGATACAATAACTATCTGAATCTGATGAGAGAGACCAGACATGATACAATAACTATCTGAATCTGATGAGAGAGACCAGACATGATACAATAACTATCTGAATCTGATGAGAGAGACCAGACATGATACAATAACTATCTGAATCTGAATCAGACATGATACAATAACTATCTGAATCTGATGAGACCAGACATGATACAATAACTATCTGAATCTGATGAGACCAGACATGATACAATAACTATCTGAATCTGATGAGAGAGACCAGACATGATACAATAACTATCTGAATCTGATGAGAGAGAGAGACATGATACAATAACTATCTGACTGATGATACAATAACTATCTGAATCTGATGAGACCAGACATGATACAATAACTATCTGAATCTGATGAGAGAGACCAGACATGATACAATAACTATCTGAATCTGATGAGAGAGACCAGACATGATACAATAACTATCTGAATCTGATGAGAGAGACCAGACATGATACAATAACTATCTGAATCTGATGAGACCAGACATGATACAATAACTATCTGAATCTGATGAGAGAGACCAGACTGATACAACAATAACTATCTGAATCTGATGAGAGAGACCAGACCTGATACAATAACTATCTGAATCTGATGAGAGAGACCAGACATGATACAATAACTATCTGAATCTGATGAGAGAGAGCAGACATGATACAATAACTATCTGAATCTGATGAGAGAGACCAGACCTGATACAATAACTATCTGAATCTGATGAGAGAGACCAGACATGATACAATAACTATCTGAATCTGATGAGAGAGACCAGACATGATACAATAACTATCTGAATCTGACGAGACCAGACATGATACAATAACTATCTGAATCTGATGAGAGAGAGACCAGACATGATACAATAACTATCCAGACATGATACAATAACTATCTGAATCTGATGAGAGAGAGACAGACATGATACAATAACTATCTGAATCTGATGAGAGAGACCAGACCTGATACAATAACTATCTGAATCTGATGAGACCAGACATGATACAATAACTATCTGAATCTGATGAG
This sequence comes from Oncorhynchus keta, assembly GCF_023373465.1. Lineage (NCBI taxonomy): Eukaryota > Metazoa > Chordata > Actinopteri > Salmoniformes > Salmonidae > Oncorhynchus > Oncorhynchus keta. The sequence goes on along the minus strand of NW_026290879.1, from coordinate 44,400 downwards.
AGAGACCAGACATGATACAATAACTATCTGAATCTGATGAGAGAGACCAGACACAATAACTATCTGAATCTGATGAGAGAGACCAGACATGATACAATAACTATCTGAATCTGATGAGACCAGACATGATACAATAACTATCTGAATCTGATGAGACCAGACATGATACAATAACTATCTGAATCTGATGAGACCAGACATGATACAATAACTATCTGAATCTGATGAGACCAGACATGATACAATAACTATCTGAATCTGATGAGAGAGACCAGACATGATACAATAACTATCTGAATCTGATGAGAGAGAGCAGACCTGATACAATAACTATCTGAATCTGATGAGACCAGACATGATACAATAACTATCTGAATCTGATGAGAGAGACCAGACATGATACAATAACTATCTGAATCTGATGAGAGAGACCAGACATGATACAATAACTATCTGAATCTGATGAGAGAGACCAGACATGATACAATAACTATCTGAATCTGATGAGAGAGACCAATAACTATCTGAATCTGATGAGAGAGACCAGACCTGATACAATAACTATCTGAATCTGATGAGAGAGACCAGACATGATACAATAACTATCTGAATCTGATGAGAGAGACCAGACATGATACAATAACTATCTGAATCTGATGAGAGAGACCAGACATGATACAATAACTATCTGAATCTGATGAGAGAGACCAGACATGATACAATAACTATCTGAATCTGATGAGACCAGACATGATACAATAACTATCTGAATCTGATGAGAGAGACCAGACCTGATACAATAACTATCTGAATCTGATGAGAGAGACCAGACATGATACAATAACTATCTGAATCTGATGAGAGAGACCAGACATGATACAATAACTATCTGAATCTGATGAGAGAGACCAGACATGATACAATAACTATCTGAATCTGATGAGAGAGACCAGACATGATACAATAACTATCTGAATCTGATGAGACCAGACATGATACAATAACTATCTGAATCTGATGAGAGAGACCAGACCTGATACAATAACTATCTGAATCTGATGATGATACAATAACTATCTGAATCTGATGAGACCAGACATGATACAATAACTATCTGAATCTGATGAGAGAGACCAGACCTGATACAATAACTATCTGAATCTGATGAGAGAGACCAGACATGATACAATAACTATAACTATCTGAATCTGATGAGAGACCAGACATGATACAATAACTATCTGAATCTGATGAGACCAGACATGATACAATAACTATCTGAATCTGATGAGAGAGACCAGACATGATACAATAACTATCTGAATCTGATGAGAGAGACCAGACATGATACAATAACTATCTGAATCTGATGAGAGACCAGACATGATACAATAACTATCTGAATCTGATGAGAGAGACCAGACATGATACAATAACTATCTGAATCTGATGAGAGAGACCAGACATGATACAATAACTATCTGAATCTGATGAGAGAGACCAGACATGATACAATAACTATCTGAATCTGATGAGAGACATGATACCAGACCTGATGACAATAACTATCTGAATCTGATGAGAGAGACCAGACATGATACAATAACTATCTGAATCTGATGATGAGACCAGACATGATACAATAACTATCTGAATCTGATGAGAGAGACCAGACATGATACAATAACTATCTGAATCTGATGAGAGAGACCAGACATGATACAATAACTATCTGAATCTGATGAGAGAGACCAGACATGATACAATAACTATCTGAATCTGATGAGAGAGACCAGACATGATACAATAACTATCTGAATACAATAACTGAGATGAGACCAGACATGATACAATAACTATCTGAATCTGATGAGAGAGACCAGACATGATACAATAACTATCTGAATCTGATGAGACCAGACATGATACAATAACTATCTGAATCTGATGAGAGAGAGACCAGACATGATACAATAACTATCTGAATCTGATGAGAGAGACCAGACATGATACAATAACTATCTGAATCTGATGAGAGAGACCAGACATGATACAATAACTATCTGAATCTGATGAGAGAGACCAGACATGATACAATAACTATCTGAATCTGATGAGACCAGACATGATACAATAACTATCTGAATCTGATGAGAGAGACCAGACATGATACAATAACTATCTGAATCTGATGAGACCAGACATGATACAATAACTATCTGAATCTGATGAGACCAGACATGATACAATAACTATCTGAATCTGATGAGAGAGACCAGACATGATACAATAACTATCTGAATCTGATGAGAGAGACCAGACATGATACAATAACTATCTGAATCTGATGAGAGAGACCAGACATGATACAATAACTATCTGAATCTGATGAGAGAGACCAGACATGATACAATAACTATCTGAATCTGATGAGAGAGACCAGACATGATACAATAACTATCTGAATCTGATGAGACCAGACATGATACAATAACTATCTGAATCTGATGAGACCAGACATGATACAATAACTATCTGAATCTGATGAGAGAGACCAGACATGATACAATAACTATCTGAATCTGATGAGACCAGACATGATACAATAACTATCTGAATCTGATGAGAGAGACCAGACATGATACAATAACTATCTGAATCTGATGAGAGAGACCAGACATGATACAATAACTATCTGAATCTGATGAGACCAGACATGATACAATAACTATCTGAATCTGATGAGACCAGACATGATACAATAACTATCTGAATCTGATGAGAGAGACCAGACATGATACAATAACTATCTGAATCTGATGAGAGAGACCAGACATGATACAATAACTATCTGAATCTGATGAGAGAGACCAGACATGATACAATAACTATCTGAATCTGATGAGAGAGAGACCAGACATGATACAATAACTATCTGAATCTGATGAGAGAGACCAGACATGATACAATAACTATCTGAATCTGATGAGACCAGACATGATACAATAACTATCTGAATCTGATGAGAGAGACCAGACATGATACAATAACTATCTGAATCTGATGAGACCAGAGACCAATAACTATCTGAATCATGATACAATAACTATCTGAATCTGATGAGAGAGACATGATACAATAACTATCTGAATCTGATGAGACCAGACATGATACAATAACTATCTGAATCTGATGAGAGAGACCAGACATGATACAATAACTATCTGAATCTGATGAGAGAGAGACCAGACATGATACAATAACTATCTGAATCTGATGAGAGAGACCAGACATGATACAATAACTATCTGAATCTGATGAGAGAGACCAGACATGATACAATAACTATCTGAATCTGATGAGACCAGACATGATACAATAACTATCTGAATCTGATGAGAGAGACCAGACATGATACAATAACTATCTGAATCTGATGAGACCAGACATGATACAATAACTATCTGAATCTGATGAGAGAGACCAGACATGATACAATAACTATCTGAATCTGATGAGAGAGACCAGACATGATACAATAACTATCTGAATCTGATGAGAGAGACCAGACATGATACAATAACTATCTGAATCTGATGAGAGAGACCAGACATGATACAATAACTATCTGAATCTGATGAGACCAGACATGATACAATAACTATCTGAATCTGATGAGAGAGACCAGACATGATACAATAACTATCTGAATCTGATGAGAGAGACCAGACATGATACAATAACTATCTGAATCTGATGAGAGACCAGACATGATACAATAACTATCTGAATCTGATGAGAGACCAGACATGATACAATAACTATCTGAATCTGATGAGAGAGACCAGACATGATACAATAACTATCTGAATCTGATGAGAGAGACAGACCTGATACAATAACTATCTGAATCTGATGAGACCAGACCTGATACAATAACTATCTGAATCTGATGAGAGACATGATACAATAACTATCTGAATCTGATGATACCAGACAATAACTATCTGAATCTGATGAGACCAGACATGATACAATAACTATCTGAATGATACTGAATCTGATGAGAGAGACCAGACATGATACAATAACTATCTGAATCTGATGAGACCAGACATGATACAATAACTATCTGAATCTGATGAGAGAGACCAGACATGATACAATAACTATCTGAATCTGATGAGAGAGACCAGACCTGATACAATAACTATCTGAATCTGATGAGAGAGACCAGACATGATACAATAACTATCTGAATCTGATGAGACCAGACATGATACAATAACTATCTGAATCTGATGAGAGAGAGACCAGACCTGATACAATAACTATCTGAATCTGATGAGACCAGACATGATACAATAACTATCTGAATCTGATGAGAGAGACCAGACATGATACAATAACTATCTGAATCTGATGAGACCAGACATGATACAATAACTATCTGAATCTGATGAGAGAGACCAGACCTGATACAATAACTATCTGAATCTGATGAGAGAGACCAGACATGATACAATAACTATCTGAATCTGATGAGAGAGACCAGACATGATACAATAACTATCTGAATCTGATGAGAGACAATAACTATCTGACCTGATACAATAACTATCTGAATCTGATGAGAGAGACCAGACATGATACAATAACTATCTGAATCTGATGAGACCAGACATGATACAATAACTATCTGAATCTGATGAGAGAGACCAGACATGATACAATAACTATCTGAATCTGATGAGACCAGACATGATACAATAACTATCTGAATCTGATGATGATACAATAACTATCTGAATCTGATGAGACCAGACATGATACAATAACTATCTGAATCTGATGAGAGAGAGACCAGACATGATACAATAACTATCTGAATCTGATGAGACCAGACATGATACAATAACTATCTGAATCTGATGAGAGACCAGACATGATACAATAACTATCTGAATCTGATGAGAGAGACCAGACATGATACAATAACTATCTGAATCTGATGAGAGAGACCAGACATGATACAATAACTATCTGAATCTGATGAGACCAGACATGATACAATAACTATCTGAATCTGATGAGAGAGAGACCAGACCTGATACAATAACTATCTGAATCTGATGAGAGAGACCAGACATGATACAATAACTATCTGAATCTGATGAGACCAGACATGATACAATAACTATCTGAATCTGATGAGACCAGACATGATACAATAACTATCTGAATCTGATGAGAGAGACATGATACAATAACTATCTGAATCTGATGAGAGAGACCAGACATACAATAACTATCTGAATCTGATGAGAGAGAGACCAGACATGATACAATAACTATCTGAATCTGATGAGACCAGACATGATACAATAACTATCTGAATCTGATGAGACCAGACATGATACAATAACTATCTGAATCTGATGATACAATAACTATCTGAATCTGATGAGAGAGACCAGACATGATACAATAACTATCTGAATCTGATGAGAGAGAGACCAGACATGATACAATAACTATCTGAATCTGATGAGAGAGACCAGACATGATACAATAACTATCTGAATCTGATGAGAGAGACCAGACATGATACAATAACTATCTGAATCTGATGAGAGAGACCAGACATGATACAATAACTATCTGAATCTGATGAGAGAGACCAGACATGATACTATAACTATCAGACATGATCTGATGAGAGAGACCAGACATGATACAATAACTATCTGAATCTGATGAGAGAGACCAGACATGATACAATAACTATCTGAATCTGATGAGACCAGAGACCAGACATGATACAATAACTATCTGAATCTGATGAGAGAGACCAGACATGATACAATAACTATCTGAATCTGATGAGAGACCAGACCTGATACAATAACTATCTGAATCTGATGAGACCAGACATGATACAATAACTATCTGAATCTGATGAGAGAGACAGACATGATACAATAACTATCTGAATCTGATGAGACCAGACATGATACAATAACTATCTGAATCTGATGAGAGACCAGACATGATACAATAACTATCTGAATCTGATGAGAGAGACCAGACATGATACAATAACTATCTGAATCTGATGAGACCAGACATGATACAATAACTATCTGAATCTGATGAGAGAGACCAGACATGATACAATAACTATCTGAATCTGATGAGAGACATGATACCAGAATCTGATGATACAATAACTATCTGAATCTGATGAGAGAGACCAGACCTGATACAATAACTATCTGAATCTGATGAGAGAGACCAGACATGATACAATAACTATCTGAATCTGATGAGACCAGACATGATACAATAACTATCTGAATCTGATGAGAGAGACCAGACATGATACAATAACTATCTGAATCTGATGAGAGAGACCAGACATGATACAATAACTATCTGAATCTGATGAGAGAGACCAGACATGATACAATAACTATCTGAATCTGATGAGAGAGACCAGACATGATACAATAACTATCTGAATCTGATGAGACCAGAGACAATAACTATCTGAATCTGATGAGAGAGACCAGACATGATACAATAACTATCTGAATCTGATGAGACCAGACATGATACAATAACTATCTGAATCTGATGAGAGAGACCAGACATGATACAATAACTATCTGAATCTGATGAGAGCAGACATGATACAATAACTATCTGAATCTGATGAGAGAGAGCAGACATGATACAATAACTATCTGAATCTGATGAGAGAGACCAGACATGATACAATAACTATCTGAATCTGATGAGAGAGACCAGAGACCAGACATGATACAATAACTATCTGAATCTGATGAGACCAGACATGATACAATAACTATCTGAATCTGATGAGAGAGACCAGACATGATACAATAACTATCTGAATCTGATGAGAGAGACCAGACATGATACAATAACTATCTGAATCTGATGAGAGAGACCAGACCATCTGAATCTGATACAGAGACCAACTATACAATAACTATCTGAATCTGATGAGACCAGACCTGATACAATAACTATCTGAATCTGATGAGACCAGACATGATACAATAACTATCTGAATCTGATGAGACCAGACATGATACAATAACTATCTGAATCTGATGAGAGAGACCAGACATGATACAATAACTATCTGAATCTGATGAGAGAAGACCAGACATGATAAATAACTGAATCTGATGAGAGAGACCAGACCAGACATGATACAATAACTATCTGAATCTGAGAGAGACCAGACATGATACAATAACTATCTGAATCTGATGAGACCAGACATGATACAATAACTATCTGAATCTGATGAGAGAGACCAGACATGATACAATAACTATCTGAATCTGATGAGACCAGACATGATACAATAACTATCTGAATCTGATGAGAGAGACCAGACATGATACAATAACTATCTGAATCTGATGAGAGAGACCAGACATGATACAATAACTATCTGAATCTGATGAGAGACCAGACATGATACAATAACTATCTGAATCTGATGAGACCAGACATGATACAATAACTATCTGAATCTGATGAGACCAGACATGATACAATAACTATCTGAATCTGATACCAGACATGATACTATCTGAATCTGATGAGAGAGACCAGACATGATACAATAACTATCTGAATCTGATGAGAGAGACCAGACATGATACAATAACTATCTGAATCTGATGAGAGAGACCAGACATGATACAATAACTATCTGAATCTGATGAGAGACCAGACATGATACAATAACTATCTGAATCTGATGAGACCAGACATGATACAATAACTATCTGAATCTGATGAGACCAGACATGATACAATAACTATCTGAATCTGATGAGAGAGACCAGACATGATACAATAACTATCTGAATCTGATGAGACCAGACATGATACAATAACTATCTGAATCATGAGACCAGACATGATACAATAACTATCTGAATCTGATGAGAGACCAGACATGATACCTATCTGAATCAGAGATACAATAACTATCTGAATCTGATGAGAGAGACCAGACATGATACAATAACTATCTGAATCTGATGAGAGAGACCAGACATGATACAATAACTATCTGAATCTGATGAGATGAGACTATCTAACTATCTGAATGAGAGAGAGACCAGACATGATACAATAACTATCTGAATCTGATGAGAGAGACCAGACATGATACAATAACTATCTGAATCTGATGAGATACAATAACTATCTGAATCTGATGAGAGAGACCAGACATGATACAATAACTATCTGAATCTGATGAGAGACCAGACATGATACAATAACTATCTGAATCTGATGAGACCAGACTGATGATATACAATAACTATCTGAATCTGATGAGACCAGACCTGATACAATAACTATCTGAATCTGATAGAGAGACAATAACTATCTGAATCTGATGAGAGAGACCAGACATGATACAATAACTATCTGAATCTGATGAGAGAGACCAGACATGATACAATAACTATCTGAATCTGATGAGACCAGACATGATACAATAACTATCTGAATCTGATGAGAGAGACCAGACCTGATACAATAACTATCTGAATCTGATGAGAGAGAGACCAGACATGATACAATAACTATCTGAATCTGATGAGAGAGAGACCAGACATGATACAATAACTATCTGAATCTGCTGAGACCAGAGACCAGACCCAGACATGATACAATAACTATCTGAATCTGATGAGAGACCAGACATGATACAATAACTATCTGAATCTGATGAGAGAGACCAGACATGATACAATAACTATCTGAATCTGATGAGACCAGACATGATACAATAACTATCTGAATCTGATGAGAGAGACCAGACATGATACAATAACTATCTGAATCTGATGAGACCAGACATGATACAATAACTATCTGAATCTGATGAGACCAGACCTGATACAATAACTATCTGAATCTGATGAGACCAGACATGATACAATAACTATCTGAATCTGATGAGAGAGACCAGACATGATACAATAACTATCTGAATCTGATGAGAGAGACCAGACATGATACAATAACTATCTGAATCTGATGAGAGAGAGACCAGACATGATACAATAACTATCTGAATCTGATGAGAGAGACCAGACATGATACAATAACTATCTGAATCTGAATCTGATACAATAACTATCTGAATCTGATGAGAGACCAGACATGATACAATAACTATCTGAATCTGATGAGAGAGACCAGACAATAACTATAATCTGATGAGAGAGACCAGACATGATACAATAACTATCTGAATCTGATGAGAGAGAGCAGACATGATACAATAACTATCTGAATCTGATGAGAGAGACCAGACATGATACAATAACTATCTGAATCTGATGAGAGAGACCAGACATGATACAATAACTATCTGAATCTGATGAGACCAGACATGATACAATAACTATCTGAATCTGATGAGAGAGACCAGACATGATACAATAACTATCTGAATCTGATGAGACCAGACATGATACAATAACTATCTGAATCTGATGAGAGAGACCAGACATGATACAATAACTATCTGAATCTGATGAGAGACCAGACATGATACAATAACTATCTGAATCTGATGAGACATGAGACAATAACTATCTGAATCTGATGAGACCAGACATGAACAATATCTGAATCTGATGAGAGAGACCAGACATGATACAATAACTATCTGAATCTGATGAGACCAGACATGATACAATAACTATCTGAATCTGATGAGAGACCAGACATGATACAATAACTATCTGAATCTGATGAGAGAGACCAGACATGATACAATAACTATCTGAATCTGATGAGACCAGACATGATACAATAACTATCTGAATCTGATGAGACCAGAGATACCAGACCCAGACATGATACAATAACTATCTGAATCTGATGAGACCAGAGACCAGACATGATACAATAACTATCTGAATCTGATGAGACCAGACATGATACAATAACTATCTGAATCTGATGAGACCAGACATGATACCAGACATGATACAATAACTATCTGAATCTGATGAGACCAGACATGATACAATAACTATCTGAATCTGATGAGAGAGACCAGACCAGACTATCTGATACAATAACTATCTGAATCTGATGAGAGAGACCAGACATGATACAATAACTATCTGAATCTGATGAGAGACCAGACATGATACAATAACTATCTGAATCTGATGAGAGAGACCAGACATGATACAATAACTATCTGAATCTGATGAGAGAGACCAGACATGATACAATAACTATCTGAATCTGATGAGAGAGACCAGACATGATACAATAACTATCTGAATCTGATGAGACCAGACATGATACAATAACTATCTGAATCTGATGAGACCAGACATGATACAATAACTATCTGAATCTGATGAGAGAGACCAGACATGATACAATAACTATCTGAATCTGATGAGAGAGACATGATACAATAACATCTGAATCTGATGATACAATAACTATCTGAATCTGATGAGAGAGACCAGACATGATACAATAACTATCTGAATCTGATGAGAGAGACCAGACATGATACAATAACTATCTGAATCTGATGAGACCAGACCTGATACAATAACTATCTGAATCTGATGAGAGAGACCAGACATGATACAATAACTATCTGAATCTGATGAGACCAGACATGATACAATAACTATCTGAATCTGATGAGACCAGACATGATACAATAACTATCTGAATCTGATGAGAGAGACCAGACATGATACAATAACTATCTGAATCTGATGAGACCAGACCTGATACAATAACTATCTGAATCTGATGAGAGAGACCAGACTGATGAGACCAGACATGATACAATAACTATCTGAATCTGATGAGACCAGACCTGATACAATAACTATCTGAATCTGATGAGAGAGACCAGACATGATACAATAACTATCTGAATCTGATGAGAGAGACCAGACATGATACAATAACTATCTGAATCTGATGAGAGAGACCAGACCTGATACAATAACTATCTGAATCTGATGAGAGAGACCAGACATGATACAATAACTATCTGAATCTGATGAGACCTGAGAGACCAGACATGATACAATAACTATCTGAATCTGATGAGAGAGACCAGACCTGATACAATAACTATCTGAATCTGATGAGAGAGACCAGACATGATACAATAACTATCTGAATCTGATGAGAGAGACCAGACATGATACAATAACTATCTGAATCTGATGAGAGAGACCAGACATGATACAATAACTATCTGAATCTGATGAGAGACATGATACCAGAATCTGATGATACAATAACTATCTGAATCTGATGAGAGAGAGACCAGACATGATACAATAACTATCTGAATCTGATGAGAAAGACCAGACATGATACAATAACTATCTGAATCTGATGATACAATAACTATCTGAGACCAGACATGATACAATAACTATCTGAATCTGATGAGAGCAGACATGATACAATAACTATCTGAATCTGATGAGACCAGACATGATACAATAACTATCTGAATCTGATGAGAGAGACCAGACTGATGAGACCAGACATGATACAATAACTATCTGAATCTGATGATGATACAATAACTATCTGAATCTGATGAGACCAGACCTGAACAATAACTATCTGAATCTGATGAGAGAGACCAGACATGATACAATAACTATCTGAATCTGATGAGACCAGACATGATACAATAACTATCTGAATCTGATGAGAGAGACCAGACATGATACAATAACTATCTGAATCTGATGAGAGAGACCAGACATGATACAATAACTATCTGAATCTGATGAGAGACCAGACATGATACAATAACTATCTGAATCTGATGATGATACAATAACTATCTGAATCTGATGAATCTGAGAGAGCAGACATGATACAATAACTATCTGAATCTGATGAGAGAGACCAGACATGATACAATAACTATCTGAATCTGATGAGAGAGACCAGAATCTGATGATATACAATAACTATCTGAATCTGATGAGACCAGACATGATACAATAACTATCTGAATCTGATGAGAGAGACCAGACATGATACAATAACTATCTGAATCTGATGAGAGAGAGACCAGACATACAATAACTATCTGATCTGACAGATAACTATCTGAATCTGATGAGACCAGACATGATACAATAACTATCTGAATCTGATGAGAGAGACCAGACATGATACAATAATTATCTGAATACAATATACAATAACTCTGAATCTGATGAGAGAGACCAGACATGAATCTGATGAGAGAGACCAGATAACTAACTATCTGAATCTGATGAGACCAGACATGATACAATAACTATCTGAATCTGATGAGAGAGACCAGACATGATACAATAACTATCTGAATCTGATGAGACCAGACATGATACCAGACATGATACAATAACTATCTGAATCTGATGAGAGAGACCAGACATGATACAATAACTATCTGAATCTGATGAGAGAGACCAGACATGATACAATAACTATCTGAATCTGATGAGACCAGACATGATACAATAACTATCTGAATCTGATGAGAGAGAGCAGACATGATACAATAACTATCTGAATCTGATGAGACCAGACATGATACAATAACTATCTGAATCTGATGAGACCAGACATGATACAATAACTATCTGAATCTGATGAGAGAGAGACCAGACATGATACAATAACTATCTGAATCTGATGAGAGAGACCAGACATGATACAATAACTATCTGAATCTGATGAGAGAGACCAGACATGATACAATAACTATCTGAATCTGATGAGACCAGACATGATACAATAACTATCTGAATCTGATGAGACCAGACCTGATACAATAACTATCTGAATCTGATGAGACCAGACATGATACAATAACTATCTGAATCTGATGAGACCAGACCTGATACAATAACTATCTGAATCTGATGAGACCAGACATGATACAATAACTATCTGAATCTGATGAGACCAGACATGATACAATAACTATCTGAATCTGATGAGAGAGAGACCAGACCTGATACAATAACTATCTGAATCTGATGAGAGAGAGACCAGACCTGATACAATAACTATCTGAATCTGATGAGACCAGACCTGATACAATAACTATCTGAATCTGATGAGACCAGACATGATACAATAACTATCTGAATCTGATGAGAGAGAGACCAGACCTGATACAATAACTATCTGAATCTGATGAGACCAGACCTGATACAATAACTATCTGAATCTGATGAGACCAGACATGATACAATATATTATTATTATTATTATTATTAACTATCTGAATCTGATGAGACCAGACCTGGTACAATAACTATCTGAATCTGATGAGAGAGACCAGACATGATACAATAACTATCTGAATCTGATGAGAGAGACCAGACATGATACAATAACTATCTGAATCTGATGAGAGAGACCAGACATGATACAATAACTATCTGAATCTGATGAGAGAGACCAGACATGATACAATAACTATCTGAAGAGAGACCAGACATGATACAATAACTATCTGAATCTGATGAGAGACCAGACATGATACAATAACTATCTGAATCTGATGAGAAGACATGATACAATAACTATCAGAATCATGAGACCAGACATGATACAATAACTATCTGAATCTGATGAGAGAGACCAGACATGATGATACAATAACTATCTGAATCTGATGAGAGAGACCAGACATGATACAATAACTATCTGAATCTGATGAGACCAGACCTGATACAATATCTGAATCTATGAGAGAGACCAGACATGATATAACTGAATCTGATGAGAGAGACCAGACATGATACAATAACTATCTGAATCTGATGAGACCAGACATGATACAATAACTATCTGAATCTGATGAGACCAGACATGATACAATAACTATCTGAATCTGATGAGAGAGACCAGACATGATACAATAACTATCTGAATCTGATGAGAGAGACCAGACATGATACAATAACTATCTGAATCTGATGAGACCAGACATGATACAATAACTATCTGAATCTGATGAGACCAGACATGATACAATAACTATCTGAATCTGATGAGAGAGACCAGACATGATACAATAACTATCTGAATCTGATGAGACCAGACATGACCAGACATGATACAATAACTATCTGAATCTGATGAGAGAGACCAGACATGATACAATAACTATCTGAATCTATCCAGACATGATACAATAACTATCTGAATCTGATGAGACCAGACATGATACAATAACTATCTGAATCTGATGAGAGAGACCAGACATGATACAATAACTATCTGAATCTGATGAGAGAGACCAGACATGATACAATAACTATCTGAATCTGATGAGACCAGACATGATACAATAACTATCTGAATCTGATGAGAGAGACCAGACATGATACAATAACTATCTGAATCTGATGAGAGAGACCAGACCTGATACAATAACTATCTGAATACAGATAACTATCTGAATCTGATGAGAGAGACCAGACATGATACAATAACTATCTGAATCTGATGAGAGAGACCTATCTGAATCATGATACAATAACTATCTGAATCTGATGAGACCAGACATGATACCAGACATGATACAATAACTATCTGAATCTGATGAGAGAGACCAGACATGATACAATAACTATCTGAATCTGATGAGAGAGAGCAGACATACAATAACTATCTGAATACAGATAACTAACTATCTGAATCTGATGAGAGAGAGACCAGACATGATACAATAACTATCTGAATCTGATGAGAGAGACCAGACATGATACAATAACTATCTGAATCTGATGAGACCAGACCTGATACAATAACTATCTGAATCTGATGAGAGAGACCAGACATGATACAATAACTATCTGAATCTGATGAGAGACATGACAATAACTATCTGAATCCAGACATGATACAATAACTATCTGAATCTGATGAGAGAGACCAGACATGATACAATAACTATCTGAATCTGATGAGAGAGAGACCAGACATGATACAATAACTATCTGAATCTGATGAGAGAGACCAGACATGATACAATAACTATCTGAATCTGATGAGACCAGACCTGATACAGAATCATGATGACAATAACTATCTGAATCTGATGAGAGAGACCAGACATGATACAATAACTATCTGAATCTGATGAGACCAGCCATGATACAATAACTATCTGAATCTGATGAGAGAGACCAGATCTGATACAATAACTATCTGAATCTGATGAGAGAGACCAGACATGATACAATAACTATCTGAATCTGATGAGACCAGACCTGATACAATAACTATCTGAATCTGATGAGAGAGACCAGACATGATACAATAACAATCTGATGAGAGAGACCAGACATGATACAATAACTATCTGAATCTGATGAGACCAGACCTGATACAATAACTATCTGAATCTGATGAGAGAGACCAGACATGATACAATAACTATCTGAATCTGATGAGAGAGACCAGACATGATACAATAACTATCTGAATCTGATGAGAGAGACCAGACAGATACAATAACTATCTGAATCTGATGAGAGAGACCAGACATGATACAATAACTATCTGAATCTGATGAGAGAGACCAGACATGATACAATAACTATCTGAATCTGATGAGACCAGACATGATACAATAACTATCTGAATCTGATGAGAGAGAGACCAGACATGATACAATAACTATCTGAATCTGATGAGACCAGACATGATACAATAACTATCTGAATCTGATGAGAGAGAGACCAGACATGATACAATAACTATCTGAATCTGATGAGAGAGACCAGACATGATACAATAACTATCTGAATCTGATGAGACCAGACATGATACAATAACTATCTGAATCTGATGAGAGAGAGACCAGACATGATACAATAACTATCTGAATCTGATGAGAGAGACCAGACCTGATACAATAACTATCTGAATCTGATGAGACCAGACCTGATACAATAACTATCTGAATCTGATGAGAGAGAGACCAGACATGATACAATAACTATCTGAATCTGATGAGAGAGACCAGATCTGATACAATAACTATCTGAATCTGATGAGAGAGAGACCAGACATGATACAATAACTATCTGAATCTGATGAGACCAGACATGATACAATAACTATCTGAATCTGATGAGAGAGACCAGATCTGATACAATAACTATCTGAATCTGATGAGAGAGAGACCAGACATGATACAATAACTATCTGAATCTGATGAGAGCAGACCTGATACAATAACTATCTGAATCTGATGAGAGAGACCAGACATGATACAATAACTATCTGAATCTGATGAGAGAGACCAGACATGATACAATAACTATCTGAATCTGATGAGAGAGAGACCAGACATGATACAATAACTATCTGAATCTGATGAGAGAGACCAGACATGATACAATAACTATCTGAATCTGATGAGAGAGAGACCAGACATGATACAATAACTATCTGAATCTGATGAGAGAGACCAGACCTGATACAATAACTATCTGAATCTGATGAGAGAGACCAGACATGATACAATAACTATCTGAATCTGATGAGAGAGACCAGACATGATACAATAACTATCTGAATCTGATGAGAGAGAGACCAGACCTGATACAATAACTATCTGAATCTGATGAGACCAGACATGATACAATAACAGAATCATGATACAATAACTATCTGAATCTGATGAGAGAGAGACCAGACATGATACAATAACTATCTGAATCTGATGAGAGAGACCAGACATGATACAATAACTATCTGAATCTGATGAGAGAGACCAGACATGATACAATAACTATCTGAATCGGATGAGAGAGACCAGACATGATACAATAACTATCTGAATCTGATGAGAGAGACCAGACATGATACAATAACTATCTGAATCTGATGAGAGACAGACATGATACAATAACTATCTGAATCTGATGAGAGAGACCAGACCTAACTATCTGAATCTGATGAGAGAGACAGACATGATACAATAACTATCTGAATCTGAATCTGATGAGAGAGACCAGACATGATACAATAACTATCTGAATCTGATGAGAGAGACCAGACATGATACAATAACTATCTGAATCTGATGAGAGAGAGACCAGACCTGATACAATAACTATCTGAATCTGATGAGAGAGAGACCAGACATGATACAATAACTATCTGAATCTGATGAGAGAGAGCAGACATGATATGAGACCAATAACTATCTGAATCTGATGAGACCAGACATGATACAATAACTATGAGACCAGACATGATACAATAACTGAATCTGATGAGAGAGACCAGACATGATACAATAACTATCTGAATCTGATGAGAGAGAGCAGACATGATACAATAACTATCTGAATCTGATGAGACCAGACATGATACAATAACTATCTGAATCTGATGAGAGAGACCAGACATGATACAATAACTATCTGAATCTGATGAGAGAGAGACCAGACATGATACAATAACTATCTGAATCTGATGAGAGAGAGCAGACATGATACAATAACTATCTGAATCTGATGAGACCAGACATGATACAATAACTATCTGAATCTGATGAGAGAGACCAGACATGATACAATAACTATCTGAATCTGATGAGAGAGACCAGACATGATACAATAACTATCTGAATAACTGATACAATAACTATCTGAATCTGATGAGAGACCAGACATGATACAATAACTATCTGAATCTGATGAGAGAGACCAGACATGATACAATAACTATCTGAATCTATCAGACATGATACAATAACTATCTGAATCTGATGAGACCAGACATGATACAATAACTATCTGAATCTGATGAGAGAGACCAGACATGATACAATAACTATCTGAATCTGATGAGACCAGACATGATACAATAACTATCTGAATCTGATGAGACCAGACATGATACAATAACTATCTGAATCTGATGAGAGAGACCAGACATGATACAATAACTATCTGAATCTGATGAGACCAGACATGATACAATAACTATCTGAATCTGATGAGAGAGACCAGACATGATACAGACTGATGATACAATAACTATCTGAATCTGATGAGACCAGACATGATACAATAACTATCTGAATCTGATGAGACCAGACATGATACAATAACTATCTGAATCTGATGAGAGAGACCAGACATGATACAATAACTATCTGAATCTGATGAGACCAGACATGATACAATAACTATCTGAATCTGATGAGAGAGACCAGACATGATACAATAACTATCTGAATCTGATGAGAGAGACCAGACCTGATACAATAACTAACTATCTGAATCTGATGAGAGAGACCAGACATGATACAATAACTATCTGAATCTGATGAGACCAGACATGATACAATAACTATCTGAATCTGATGAGACCAGACATGATACAATAACTATCTGAATCTGATGAGAGAGACCATCTGAATCTGATGATACAATAACTATCTGAATCTGATGAGACCAGACATGATACAATAACTATCTGAATCTGATGAGAGAGAGACCAGACCTGATACAATAACTATCTGAATCTGATGAGAGAGAGCAGACCTGATACAATAACTATCTGAATCTGATGAGAGAGACCAGACATGATACAATAACTATCTGAATCTGATGAGAGAGGCCAGACCTGATACAATAACTATCTGAATCTGATGAGAGAGACCAGACATGATACAATAACTATCTGAATCTGATGAGACCAGACATGATACAATAACTATCTGAATCTGATGAGAGAGACCAGACCTGATACAATAACTATCTGAATCTGATGAGACCAGACATGATACAATAACTATCTGAATCTGATGAGAGAGACCAGACCTGATACAATAACTATCTGAATCTGATGAGAGAGACCAGACATGATACAATAACTATCTGAATCTGATGAGAGAGACCAGACATGATACAATAACTATCTGAATCTGATGAGAGAGACCAGACATGATACAATAACTATCTGAATCTGATGAGAGCAGACATGATACAATAACTATCTGAATCTGATGAGACCAGACATGATACAATAACTATCTGAATCTGATGAGACCAGACATGATACAATAACTATCTGAATCTGATGAGAGAGACCAGACATGATACAATAACTATCTGAATCTGATGAGAGAGAGCAGACATGATACAATAACTATCTGAATCTGATGAGACCAGACCTGATACAATAACTATCTGAATCTGATGAGAGAGACCAGACCTGATACAATAACTATCTGAATCTGATGAGACCAGACATGATACAATAACTATCTGAATCTGATGAGACCAGACCTGATACAATAACTATCTGAATCTGATGAGAGAGACCAGGCATGATACAATAACTATCTGAATCTGATGAGAGACCAGACATGATACAATAACTATCTGAATCTGATGAGAGAGACCAGACCTGATACAATAACTATCTGAATCTGATGAGAGAGACCAGACATGATACAATAACTATCTGAATCTGATGAGAGAGAGCAGACATGATACAATAACTATCTGAATCTGATGAGACCAGACATGATACAATAACTATCTGAATCTGATGAGACCAGACATGATACAATAACTATCTGAATCTGATGAGAGAGACCAGACATGATACAATAACTATCTGAATCTGATGAGAGAGAGCAGACATGATACAATAACTATCTGAATCTGATGAGAGAGACCAGAATCATGATACAATAACTATCTGAATCTGATGAGAGAGACCAGACAATGATACAGACCTAACAATAACTATCTGAATCTGATGAGAGAGACCAGACATGATACAATAACTATCTGAATCTGATGAGACCAGACATGATACAATAACTATCTGAATCTGATGAGAGAGACCAGACATGATACAATAACTATCTGAATCTGATGAGAGAGACCAGACATGATACAATAACTATCTGAATCTGATGAGAGAGAGACCAGACATGATACAATAACTATCTGAATCTGATGAGAGAGACCAGACATGATACAATAACTATCTGAATCTGATGAGAGCAGACATGATACAATAACTATCTGAATCTGATGAGAGAGAGCAGACCTGATACAATAACTATCTGAATCTGATGAGACCAGACCTGATACAATAACTATCTGAATCTGATGAGAGAGACCAGACATGATACAATAACTATCTGAATCTGATGAGAGAGACCAGACATGATACAATAACTATCTGAATCTGATGAGAGAGACCAGACATGATACAATAACTATCTGAATCTGATGAGAGAGAGACCAGACCTGATACAATAACTATCTGAATCTGATGAGACCAGACATGATACAATAACTATCTGAATCTGATGAGAGAGAGCAGACCTGATACAATAACTATCTGAATCTGATGAGAGAGACCAGACATGATACAATAACTATCTGAATCTGATGAGAGAGACCAGACATGATACAATAACTATCTGAATCTGATGAGACCAGACATGATACAATAACTATCTGAATCTGATGAGAGAGACCAGACATGATACAATAACTATCTGAATCTGATGAGAGAGAGACCAGACCTGATACAATAACTATCTGAATCTGATGAGAGAGAGCAGACATGATACAATAACTATCTGAATCTGATGAGAGAGACCAGACATGATACAATAACTATCTGAATCTGATGAGAGAGAGCAGACATGATACAATAACTATCTGAATCTGATGAGAGAGACCAGACATGATACAATAACTATCTGAATCTGATGAGAGAGAGACCAGACATGATACAATAACTATCTGAATCTGATGAGAGAGAGACCAGACATGATATAATAACTATCTGAATCTGATGAGAGAGAGACCAGACATGATATAATAACTATCTGAATCTGATGAGAGAGAGCAGATGATACAATAACTATCTGAATCTGATGAGAGAGAGCAGACATGATACAATAACTATCTGAATCTGATGAGAGAGACCAGACCTGATACAATAACTATCTGAATCTGATGAGAGAGACCAGACATGATACAATAACTATCTGCATCTGATGAGACCAGACATGATACAATAACTATCTGAATCTGATGAGAGCAGACATGATACAATAACTATCTGAATCTGATGAGAGAGACCAGACATGATACAATAACTATCTGAATCTGATGAGAGAGAGCAGACATGATACAATAACTATCTGAATCTGATGAGAGAGACCAGACCTGATACAATAACTATCTGAATCTGATGAGAGAGACCAGACCTGATACAATAACTATCTGAATCTGATGAGAGAGACCAGACATGATACAATAACTATCTGAATCTGATGAGAGAGACCAGACCTGATACAATAACTATCTGAATCTGATGAGAGAGAGCAGACATGATACAATAACTATCTGAATCTGATGAGACCAGACCTGATACAATAACTATCTGAATCTGATGAGAGAGAGACCAGACCTGATACAATAACTATCTGAATCTGATGAGAGAGACCAGACATGATACAATAACTATCTGAATCTGATGAGACCAGACATGATACAATAACTATCTGAATCTGATGAGAGAGACCAGACCTGATACAATAACTATCTGAATCTGATGAGAGAGACCAGACCTGATACAATAACTATTTGAATCTGATGAGAGAGACCAGACATGATACAATAACTATCTGAATCTGATGAGAGCAGACATGATACAATAACTATCTGAATCTGATGAGAGAGACCAGACCTGATACAATAACTATCTGAATCTGATGAGAGAGACCAGACCTGATACAATAACTATTTGAATCTGATGAGAGAGACCAGACATGATACAATAACTATCTGAATCTGATGAGAGAGAGACCAGACATGATACAATAACTATCTGAATCTGATGAGAGAGAGACCAGACATGATATAATAACTATCTGAATCTGATGAGAGAGAGCAGACATGATACAATAACTATCTGAATCTGATGAGACCAGACCTGATACAATAACTATCTGAATCTGATGAGACCAGACATGATACAATAACTATCTGAATCTGATGAGACCAGACATGATACAATAACTATCTGAATCTGATGAGAGAGACCAGACATGATACAATAACTATCTGAATCTGATGAGACCAGACCTGATACAATAACTATCTGAATCTGATGAGAGAGACCAGACATGATACAATAACTATCTGAATCTGATGAGAGAGAGCAGACATGATACAATAACTATCTGAATCTGATGAGACCAGACATGATACAATAACTATCTGAATCTGATGAGACCAGACATGATACAATAACTATCTGAATCTGATGAGAGAGAGCAGATGATACAATAACTATCTGAATCTGATGAGAGAGAGCAGACATGATACAATAACTATCTGAATCTGATGAGAGAGACCAGACATGATACAATAACTATCTGAATCTGATGAGAGAGACCAGACATGATACAATAACTATCTGAATCTGATGAGAGAGACCAGACATGATACAATAACTATCTGAATCTGATGAGACCAGACATGATACAATAACTATCTGAATCTGATGAGACCAGACATGATACAATAACTATCTGAATCTGATGAGAGAGACCAGACATGATACAATAACTATCTGAATCTGATGAGAGAGACCAGACATGATACAATAACTATCTGAATCTGATGAGACCAGACATGATACAATAACTATCTGAATCTGATGAGACCAGACATGATACAATAACTATCTGAATCTGATGAGACCAGGCATGATACAATAACTATCTGAATCTGATGAGAGAGACCAGACCTGATACAATAACTATCTGAATCTGATGAGAGAGACCAGACCTGATACAATAACTATCTGAATCTGATGAGACCAGACATGATACAATAACTATCTGAATCTGATGAGAGAGACCAGACCTGATACAATAACTATCTGAATCTGATGAGACCAGACATGATACAATAACTATCTGAATCTGATGAGAGAGACCAGACATGATACAATAACTATCTGAATCTGATGAGAGAGACCAGACATGATACAATAACTATCTGAATCTGATGAGAGAGACCAGACATGATACAATAACTATCTGAATCTGATGAGAGAGACCAGACATGATACAATAACTATCTGAATCTGATGAGACCAGACATGTTACAATAACTATCTGAATCTGATGAGAGAGAGCAGACATGATACAATAACTATCTGAATCTGATGAGAGAGACCAGACCTGATACAATAACTATCTGAATCTGATGAGAGAGAGACCAGACATGATACAATAACTATCTGAATCTGATGAGAGAGACCAGACATGATACAATAACTATCTGAATCTGATGAGAGAGACCAGACATGATACAATAACTATCTGAATCTGATGAGAGAGACCAGACATGATACAATAACTATCTGAATCTGATGAGAGAGACCAGACATGATACAATAACTATCTGAATCTGATGAGAGAGACCAGACATGATACAATAACTATCTGAATCTGCTGAGAGAGACCAGACATGATACAATAACTATCTGAATCTGATGAGAGAGAGCAGACATGATACAATAACTATCTGAATCTGATGAGAGAGACCAGACCTGATACAATAACTATCTGAATCTGATGAGACCAGACATGATACAATAACTATCTGAATCTGATGAGAGAGACCAGACATGATACAATAACTATCTGAATCTGATGAGAGAGACCAGACATGATACAATAACTATCTGAATCTGATGAGAGAGACCAGACATGATACAATAACTATCTGAATCTGATGAGAGAGAGCAGACATGATACAATAACTATCTGAATCTGATGAGACCAGACATGATACAATAACTATCTGAATCTGATGAGAGAGACCAGACCTGATACAATAACTATCTGAATCTGATGAGAGAGAGACCAGACCTGATACAATAACTATCTGAATCTGATGAGAGCAGACCTGATACAATAACTATCTGAATCTGATGAGACCAGACATGATACAATAACTATCTGAATCTGATGAGAGAGAGACCAGACCTGATACAATAACTATCTGAATCTGATGAGAGAGAGCAGACATGATACAATAACTATCTGAATCTGATGAGACCAGACATGATACAATAACTATCTGAATCTGATGAGAGAGACCAGACCTGATACAATAACTATCTGAATCTGATGAGAGAGAGACCAGACCTGATACAATAACTATCTGAATCTGATGAGAGCAGACCTGATACAATAACTATCTGAATCTGATGAGAGAGACCAGACATGATACAATAACTATCTGAATCTGATGAGAGAGACCAGACATGATACAATAACTATCTGAATCTGATGAGACCAGACATGATACAATAACTATCTGAATCTGATGAGAGAGAGCAGACATGATACAATAACTATCTGAATCTGATGAGAGAGACCAGACCTGATACAATAACTATCTGAATCTGATGAGACCAGACCTGATACAATAACTATCTGAATCTGATGAGAGAGACCAGACCTGATACAATAACTATCTGAATCTGATGAGACCAGACCTGATACAATAACTATCTGAATCTGATGAGAGAGACCAGACCTGATACAATAACTATCTGAATCTGATGAGACCAGACATGATACAATAACTATCTGAATCTGATGAGAGCAGACATGATACAATAACTATCTGAATCTGATGAGAGCAGACCTGATACAATAACTATCTGAATCTGATGAGACCAGACATGATACAATAACTATCTGAATCTGATGAGAGAGACCAGACATGATACAATAACTATCTGAATCTGATGAGACCAGACCTGATACAATAACTATCTGAATCTGATGAGACCAGACCTGATACAATAACTATCTGAATCTGATGAGACCAGACCTGATACAATAACTATCTGAATCTGATGAGAGAGACCAGACATGATACAATAACTATCTGAATCTGATGAGAGAGACCAGACCTGATACAATAACTATCTGAATCTGATGAGAGAGAGCAGACCTGATACAATAACTATCTGAATCTGATGAGAGAGACCAGACCTGATACAATAACTATCTGAATCTGATGAGAGAGACCAGACATGATACAATAACTATCTGAATCTGATGAGAGAGACCAGACATGATACAATAACTATCTGAATCTGATGAGAGAGACCAGACATGATACAATAACTATCTGAATCTGATGAGAGCAGACATGATACAATAACTATCTGAATCTGATGAGACCAGACCTGATACAATAACTATCTGAATCTGATGAGAGAGACCAGACATGATACAATAACTATCTGAATCTGATGAGAGAGACCAGACATGATACAATAACTATCTGAATCTGATGAGAGAGACCAGACATGATACAATAACTATCTGAATCTTGATGAGAGAGAGACCAGACCTGATACAATAACTATCTGAATCTGATGAGAGAGAGACCAGACATGATACAATAACTATCTGAATCTGATGAGAGAGACCAGACATGATACAATAACTATCTGAATCTGATGAGAGAGACCAGACATGATACAATAACTATCTGAATCTGATGAGAGAGACCAGACATGATACAATAACTATCTGAATCTGATGAGAGAGCAGACATGATACAATAACTATCTGAATCTGATGAGACCAGACATGATACAATAACTATCTGAATCTGATGAGAGAGACCAGACATGATACAATAACTATCTGAATCTGATGAGAGAGACCAGACATGATACAATAACTATCTGAATCTTGATGAGAGAGAGACCAGACCTGATACAATAACTATCTGAATCTGATGAGAGAGAGACCAGACATGATACAATAACTATCTGAATCTGATGAGACCAGACATGATACAATAACTATCTGAATCTGATGAGAGAGACCAGACATGATACAATAACTATCTGAATCTGATGAGAGAGAGACCAGACATGATACAATAACTATCTGAATCTGATGAGAGAGACCAGACATGATACAATAACTATCTGAATCTGATGAGACCAGACATGATACAATAACTATCTGAATCTGATGAGAGAGAGCAGACATGATACAATAACTATCTGAATCTGATGAGAGAGACCAGACCTGATACAATAACTATCTGAATCTGATGAGAGAGACCAGACCTGATACAATAACTATCTGAATCTGATGAGACCAGACATGATACAATAACTATCTGAATCTGATGAGAGAGACCAGACATGATACAATAACTATCTGAATCTGATGAGAGAGACCAGACATGATACAATAACTATCTGAATCTGATGAGAGAGAGACCAGACATGATACAATAACTATCTGAATCTGATGAGAGAGACCAGACATGATACAATAACTATCTGAATCTGATGAGAGAGACCAGACATGATACAATAACTATCTGAATCTGATGAGAGAGAGACCAGACATGATACAATAACTATCTGAATCTGATGAGAGAGAGACCAGACCTGATACAATAACTATCTGAATCTGATGAGAGAGAGACCAGACATGATACAATAACTATCTGAATCTGATGAGACCAGACCTGATACAATAACTATCTGAATCTGATGAGAGAGACCAGACATGATACAATAACTATCTGAATCTGATGAGAGAGAGACCAGACATGATACAATAACTATCTGAATCTGATGAGAGAGAGCAGACATGATACAATAACTATCTGAATCTGATGAGACCAGACCTGATACAATAACTATCTGAATCTGATGAGAGAGACCAGACATGATACAATAACTATCTGAATCTGATGAGAGAGACCAGACATGATACAATAACTATCTGAATCTGATGAGAGAGACCAGACCTGATACAATAACTATCTGAATCTGATGAGAGAGACCAGACATGATACAATAACTATCTGAATCTGATGAGACCAGACATGATACAATAACTATCTGAATCTGATGAGAGAGACCAGACATGATACAATAACTATCTGAATCTGATGAGAGAGAGCAGACCTGATACAATAACTATCTGAATCTGATGAGAGAGACCAGACATGATACAATAACTATCTGAATCTGATGAGACCAGACATGATACAATAACTATCTGAATCTGATGAGACCAGACATGATACAATAACTATCTGAATCTGATGAGAGAGAGACCAGACATGATACAATAACTATCTGAATCTGATGAGAGAGAGCAGACATGATACAATAACTATCTGAATCTGATGAGACCAGACATGATACAATAACTATCTGAATCTGATGAGAGAGACCAGACCTGATACAATAACTATCTGAATCTGATGAGAGAGACCAGACATGATACAATAACTATCTGAATCTGATGAGAGAGACCAGACATGATACAATAACTATCTGAATCTGATGAGAGACCAGACATGATACAATAACTATCTGAATCTGATGAGAGAGAGACCAGACCTGATACAATAACTATCTGAATCTGATGAGAGAGAGCAGACATGATACAATAACTATCTGAATCTGATGAGAGAGAGACCAGACATGATACAATAACTATCTGAATCTGATGAGAGAGACCAGACATGATACAATAACTATCTGAATCTGATGAGACCAGACATGATACAATAACTATCTGAATCTGATGAGAGAGACCAGACATGATACAATAACTATCTGAATCTGATGAGACCAGACATGATACAATAACTATCTGAATCTGATGAGACCAGACATGATACAATAACTATCTGAATCTGATGAGACCAGACATGATACAATAACTATCTGAATCTGATGAGACCAGACATGATACAATAACTATCTGAATCTGATGAGAGAGACCAGACATGATACAATAACTATCTGAATCTGATGAGAGAGAGCAGACATGATACAATAACTATCTGAATCTGATGAGACCAGACATGATACAATAACTATCTGAATCTGATGAGAGAGACCAGACCTGATACAATAACTATCTGAATCTGATGAGAGAGACCAGACCTGATACAATAACTATCTGAATCTGATGAGAGAGACCAGACATGATACAATAACTATCTGAATCTGATGAGAGAGACCAGACATGATACAATAACTATCTGAATCTGATGAGAGAGACCAGACATGATACAATAACTATCTGAATCTGATGAGACCAGACATGATACAATAACTATCTGAATCTGATGAGAGAGACCAGACATGATACAATAACTATCTGAATCTGATGAGAGAGACCAGACCTGATACAATAACTATCTGAATCTGATGAGACCAGACATGATACAATAACTATCTGAATCTGATGAGACCAGACATGATACAATAACTATCTGAATCTGATGAGACCAGACATGATACAATAACTATCTGAATCTGATGAGAGAGACCAGACATGATACAATAACTATCTGAATCTGATGAGAGAGACCAGACATGATACAATAACTATCTGAATCTGATGAGAGAGACCAGACATGATACAATAACTATCTGAATCTGATGAGACCAGACATGATACAATAACTATCTGAATCTGATGAGACCAGACATGATACAATAACTATCTGAATCTGATGAGAGAGACCAGACCTGATACAATAACTATCTGAATCTGATGAGAGAGAGACCAGACCTGATACAATAACTATCTGAATCTGATGAGACCAGACATGATACAATAACTATCTGAATCTGATGAGAGAGAGACCAGACCTGATACAATAACTATCTGAATCTGATGAGACCAGACATGATACAATAACTATCTGAATCTGATGAGAGAGAGACCAGACATGATACAATAACTATCTGCATCTGATGAGAGAGACCAGACATGATACAATAACTATCTGAATCTGATGAGACCAGACCTGATACAATAACTATCTGCATCTGATGAGAGAGACCAGACATGATACAATAACTATCTGAATCTGATGAGACCAGACATGATACAATAACTATCTGAATCTGATGAGAGAGACCAGACATGATACAATAACTATCTGAATCTGATGAGAGAGACCAGACCTGATACAATAACTATCTGAATCTGATGAGACCAGACCTGATACAATAACTATCTGAATCTGATGAGAGAGACCAGACATGATACAATAACTATCTGAATCTGATGAGAGAGACCAGACATGATACAATAACTATCTGAATCTGATGAGAGAGACCAGACATGATACAATAACTATCTGAATCTGATGAGAGAGACCAGACATGATACAATAACTATCTGAATCTGATGAGAGAGACCAGACATGATACAATAACTATCTGAATCTGATGAGAGAGACCAGACCTGATACAATAACTATCTGAATCTGATGAGAGAGACCAGACATGATACAATAACTATCTGAATCTGATGAGACCAGACCTGATACAATAACTATCTGAATCTGATGAGAGAGAGACCAGACATGATACAATAACTATCTGAATCTGATGAGACCAGACATGATACAATAACTATCTGAATCTGATGAGAGAGACCAGACATGATACAATAACTATCTGAATCTGATGAGAGAGAGACCAGACATGATACAATAACTATCTGAATCTGATGAGACCAGACATGATACAATAACTATCTGAATCTGATGAGAGAGAGACCAGACATGATACAATAACTATCTGAATCTGATGAGACCAGACATGATACAATAACTATCTGAATCTGATGAGAGAGAGACCAGACATGATACAATAACTATCTGAATCTGATGAGACCAGACATGATACAATAACTATCTGAATCTGATGAGAGAGAGACCAGACCTGATACAATAACTATCTGAATCTGATGAGACCAGACATGATACAATAACTATCTGAATCTGATGAGAGAGACCAGACCTGATACAATAACTATCTGAATCTGATGAGAGAGACCAGACATGATACAATAACTATCTGAATCTGATGAGACCAGACATGATACAATAACTATCTGAATCTGATGAGACCAGACATGATACAATAACTATCTGAATCTGATGAGAGAGACCAGACATGATACAATAACTATCTGAATCTGATGAGAGAGACCAGACATGATACAATAACTATCTGAATCTGATGAGACCAGACCTGATACAATAACTATCTGAATCTGATGAGAGAGACCAGACATGATACAATAATTCTACAACAGTCTGGGAATCAATGAAGGCTTATCTAAGAGGCGAAATTATTTCGTACTGCTCAATTTTAAGGAAGTGCAAGATTGAACTCCTCGGGGAACTTTACAAATGAGATATTGTATTTGAACATGTCAGATTCACACTTTATCCTCAGATTTATGACATTTACAACATTTGACAGACAAAAGTTTGATCTCCTTTCAACTCGACAAGCTGAAAATCAATTTTTTTGTTTCTCATTTGATTAACTTGGAGAGAAATCGGGGAAATGCACACCAGCGACGTCAGAGTCAAACCCGAGATATCTGACGGGCTGGGTAACAAATGTATTGAGGATTTAGAGGTCAATTCATGCTTTCATAACCGATGTGAACATCTCCAGGAAGAGGGTTGGACTGAAAACACAGGACAGTAGATCTCCAGGAAGAGGGTTGGACTGAAACCCCACAGGACAGTAGATCTCCAGGAAGAGGGTTGGACTGAAAACCCACAGGACAGTAGATCTCCAGGAAGAGGGTTGGACTGAAAACACAGGACAGTAGATCTCCAGGAAGAGGGTTGGACTGAAACCCCACAGGACAGTAGATCTCCAGGAAGAGGGTTGGACTGAAAACCCACAGGACAGTAGATCTCCAGGAGGAGGGTTGGACTGAAAACCCACAGGACAGTAGATCTCCAGGAGGAGGGTTGGACTGAAAACCCACAGGACAGTAGATCTCCAGGAGGAGGGTTGGACTGAAAACCCACAGGACAGTAGATCTCCAGGAAGAGGGTTGGACTGAAAACCCACAGGACAGTAGATCTCCAGGAAGAGGGTTGGACTGGAAACCCACAGGACAGTAGATCTCCAGGAAGAGGGTTGGACTGAAAACCCACAGGACAGTAGATCTCCAGGAAGAGGGTTGGACTGAAAACCCACAGGACAGTAGATCTCCAGGAAGAGGGTTGGACTGAAAACCCACAGGACAGTAGATCTCCAGGAAGAGGGTTGGACTGAAAACCCACAGGACAGTAGATCTCCAGGAAGAGGGTTGGACTGAAAACCCACAGGACAGTAGATCTCCAGGAAGAGGGTTGGACTGAAAACCCACAGGACAGTAGATCTCCAGGAAGAGGGTTGGACTGAAAACCCACAGGACAGTAGATCTCCAGGAAGAGGGTTGGACTGAAAACCCACAGGACAGTAGATCTCCAGGAAGAGGGTTGGACTGAAAACCCACAGGACAGTAGATCTCCAGGAAGAGGGTTGGACTGAAAACACACAGGACAGTAGATCTCCAGGAAGAGGGTTGGACTGAAAACCCACAGGACAGTAGATCTCCAGGAAGAGGGTTGGACTGAAAACACACAGGACAGTAGATCTCCAGGAAGAGGGTTGGACTGAAAACACACAGGACAGTAGATCTCCAGGAAGAGGGTTGGACTGAAAACCCACAGGACAGTAGATCTCCAGGAAGAGGGTTGGACTGAAAACCCACAGGACAGTAGATCTCCAGGAAGAGGGTTGGACTGAAAACACACAGGACAGTAGATCTCCAGGAAGAGGGTTGGACTGAAAACCCACAGGACAGTAGATCTCCAGGAAGAGGGTTGGACTGAAAACCCACAGGACAGTAGATCTCCAGGAAGAGGGTTGGACTGAAAACACACAGGACAGTAGATCTCCAGGAAGAGGGTTGGACTGAAAACCCACAGGACAGTAGATCTCCAGGAAGAGGGTTGGACTGAAAACACACAGGACAGTAGATCTCCAGGAAGAGGGTTGGACTGAAAATACACAGGACAGTAGATCTCCAGGAAGAGGGTTGGACTGAAAACCCACAGGACAGTAGATCTCCAGGAAGAGGGTTGGACTGAAAACCCACAGGACAGTAGATCTCCAGGAAGAGGGTTGGACTGAAAACCCACAGGACAGTAGATCTCCAGGAAGAGGGTTGGACTGAAAACACACAGGACAGTAGATCTCCAGGAAGAGGGTTGGACTGAACCCACAGGACAGTAGATCTCCAGGAAGAGGGTTGGACTGAAAACCCACAGGACAGTAGATCTCCAGGAAGAGGGTTGGACTGAAAACCCACAGGACAGTAGATCTCCAGGAAGAGGGTTGGACTGAAAACACACAGGACAGTAGATCTCCAGGAAGAGGGTTGGACTGAACCCACAGGACAGTAGATCTCCAGGAAGAGGGTTGGACTGAAAACCCACAGGACAGTAGATCTCCAGGAAGAGGGTTGGACTGAAAACCCACAGGACAGTAGATCTCCAGGAAGAGGGTTGGACTGAAAACCCACAGGACAGTAGATCTCCAGGAAGAGGGTTGGACTGAAAACACACAGGACAGTAGATCTCCAGGAAGAGGGTTGGACTGAAAACCCACAGGACAGTAGATCTCCAGGAAGAGGGTTGGACTGAAAACACACAGGACAGTAGATCTCCAGGAAGATGGTTGGACTGAAAACCTACAGGACAGTAGATCT
Source organism: Oncorhynchus keta (assembly GCF_023373465.1). NCBI lineage: Eukaryota > Metazoa > Chordata > Actinopteri > Salmoniformes > Salmonidae > Oncorhynchus > Oncorhynchus keta. The sequence continues at coordinate 11,648 of NW_026290879.1, read as the reverse complement.
CCAGGAAGAGGGTTGGACTGAACCCACAGGACAGTAGATCTCCAGGAAGAGGGTTGGACTGAAAACCCACAGGTCAGTAATAATATAATAATAATAATAATAATATAGTAGATCTCCAGGATGAGGGTTGGACTGAAAACCCACAGGACAGTAGATCTCCAGGAAGAGGATCGGACTGAAAACCCACAGGACAGTAGATCTCCAGGAGGAGGGTTGGACTGAAAACCCACAGGACAGTAGATCTCCAGGAAGATGGGTGGACTGAAAACCCACAGGACAGTAGATCTCCAGGAGGAGGGTTGGACTGAAAACCCACAGGACAGTAGATCTCCAGGAAGAGGGTTGGACTGATAACCTACAGGACAGTAGATCTCCAGGAAGATGGGTGGACTGAAAACCCACAGGACAGTAGATCTCCAGGAAAAGGGTTGGACTGAAACCCCAAAGGACAGTAGATCTCCAGGAAAAGGTGGGCGTAAACTTGATATATACGCTATTAAACACAATCTGGATTCCCTGAACTCTCATAAGAACCAACGGGAAGAGAATTCAGCTGAAACAATTCAGACGAATCTTGACAGAGTTTCAGAGATTCACATTCTTCATCTATATGTGTCTATGTAAAGGGTTTTCCTCCTCTTCATCTGAAGAGGAGAGGCGAGAAGGATCGGAGGACCAACGTGCGGCGTGGTAAGTGTCTATGTAAAGGGTTTTCCTCCTCTTCATCTGAAGAGGAGAGGTCGAAAGGGTATCGGAGGACCAACGTGTCTATGGTAAGTGTCTATGTAAAGGGTAAGTTTCCTCCTCTTCATCTAAGAGGGTAAGTGTCTATGTAAAGGGTAAGTGTCTATGTAACGGGTAAGTGTCTATGTAAAGGGTAAGTGTCTATGTAAAGGGTAAGTGTCTATGTAAAGGGTAAGTGTCTATGTAAAGGGTAAGTGTCTATGTAAAGGGTAAGTGTCTATGTAAAGGGTAAGTGTCTATGTAAAGGGTAAGTGTCTATGTAAAAGTGTCTATGTAAAGGGTAAGTGTCTATGTAAAGGGTAAGTGTCTATGTAAAGGGTAAGTGTCTATGTAAAGGGTAAGTGTCTATGTAAAGGGTAAGTAAAGGGTAAGTGTCTATGTAAAGGGTAAGTGTCTATGTAAAGGGTAAGTGTCTATGTAAAGGGTAAGTGTCTATGTAAAAGGTCTATGTAAGGGTGTCTATGTCTATGTAAAGGGTAAGTGTCTATGTAAAGGGTAAGTGTCTATGTAAAGGGTAAGTGTCTATGTAAAGGGTAAGTGTCTATGTAAAGGGTAAGTGTCTATGTAAAGGGTAAGTGTCTATGTAAAGGGTAAGTGTCTATGTAAAGGGTGAGTGTCTATGTAAAGGGTAAGTGTCTATGTAAAGGGTAAGTGTCTATGTAAAGGGTAAGTGTCTATGTAAAGGGTAAGTGTCTATGTAAAGGGTAAGTGTCTATGTAAAGGGTAAGTGTCTATGTAAAGGGTAAGTGTCTATGTAAAGGGTGAGTGTCTATGTAAAGGGTAAGTGTCTATGTAAAGGGTAAGTGTCTATGTAAAGGGTAAGTGTCTATGTAAAGGGTAAGTGTCTATGTAAAGGGTAAGTGTCTATGTAAAGGGTAAGTGTCTATGTAAAGGGTAAGTGTCTATGTAAAGGGTGAGTGTCTATGTAAAGGGTAAGTGTCTATGTAAAGGGTAAGTGTCTATGTAAAGGGTAAGTGTCTATGTAAAGGGTAAGTGTCTATGTAAGGGTAAATGTAAAGGGTAAGTGTCTATGTAAAGGGTAAGTGTCTATGTAAAGGGTAAGTGTCTATGTAAAGGGTAAGTGTCTATGTAAAGGGTAAGTGTCTATGTAAAGGGTAAGTGTCTATGTAAAGGTCTATGTAAAGGGGTAAGTGTCTATGTAAAGGGTAAGTGTCTATGTAAAGTCTATGTAAAGGGTAAGTGTCTATGTAAAGGGTAAGTGTCTATGTAAAGGGTAAGTGTCTATGTAAAGGGTAAGTGTCTATGTAAAGTGTCTATGTAAAGGTAAGTGTCTATGTAAAGTGTCTATGTAAAGTGTCTATGTAAAGGGTAAGTGTCTATGTAAAGGGTAAGTGTCTATGTAAAGGGTAAGTGTCTATGTAAAGGGTAAGTGTCTATGTAAAGGGTAATGTAAAGGGTGTGTCTATGTAAAGGGTAAGTGTCTATGTAAAGGGTAAGTGTCTGTAAAGGGTGTGTCTAAAAGGGTAAGTGTCTATGTAAAGGGTAAGTGTCTATGTAAAGGGTAAGTGTCTATGTAAAGGGTAAGTGTCTATGTAAAGGGTAAGTGTCTATGTAAAGGGTAAGTGTCTATGTAAAGGGTAAGTGTCTATGTAAAGGGTAAGTGTCTATGTAAAGGGTAAGTGTCTATGTAAGGGTAAAGGGTAAGTGTCTATGTAAAGGGTAATGTAAAGGGTAATGTAAAGGGTAAGTGTCTATGTAAAGGGTATGTAAAGGGTAAGTGTCTATGTAAAGGGTAAGTGTCTATGTAAAGGGTAAGTGTCTATGTAAAGGGTAAGTGTCTATGTAAGGGGTAAGTGTCTATGTAAAGGGTAAGTGTCTATGTAAAGGGTAAGTGTCTATGTAAAGGGTAAGTGTCTATGTAAAGGGTAAGTGTCTATGTGTCTATGTAAGGGTAAGTGTCTATGTAAAGGGTAAGTGTCTATGTAAAGGGTGTGTCTATGTAAAGGGTAAGTGTCTATGTAAAGGGTAAGTGTCTATGTAAGGGTAAGTGTCTATGTAAAGGGTAAGTGTCTATGTAAAGGGTAAGTGTAAAGGGTAAGTGTCTATGTAAAGGGTAAGTGTCTATGTAAAGGGTAAGTGTCTATGTAGTGTCTATGTAAAGGGTAAGTGTCTATGTAAAGGGTAGTGTCTATGTAAAGGGTGAGTGTCTAAGTGTCTATGTAAAGGGTAAGTGTCTATGTAAAGGGTAAGTGTCTATGTAAAGGGTAAGTGTCTATGTAAAGGGGTAAGTGTCTATGTAAAGGTTAAGTGTCTATGTAAAGGGTGAGTGTCTATGTAAAGGGTTAGTGTCTATGTAAAGGGTAAGTGTCTATGTAAAGGGTAAGTGTCTATGTAAAGGGTAAGTGTCTATGTAAAGGGTGAGTGTCTATGTAAAGGGTAAGTGTCTATGTAAAGGGTAAGTGTCTATGTAAAGGGTAAGTGTCTATGTAAAGGGTAAGTGTCTATGTAAAGGGTAAGTGTCTATGTAAATGGGTAAGTGTCTATGTAAAGGGTAAGTGTCTATGTAAAGGGTAAGTGTCTATGTAAAGGGTAAGTGTCTATGTAAAGGGTAAGTGTCTATGTAAAGGGTAAGTGTCTATGTAAAGGGTAAGTGTCTATGTAAAGGGTAAGTGTCTATGTAAAGGGTGAGTGTAAAGGGTAAAGGGTAAGTGTCTATGTAAAGGGTAAGTGTCTATGTAAAGGGTAAGTGTCTATGTAAAGGGTGTCTATGTAAAGGGTAAGTGTCTATGTAAAGGGTAAGTGTCTATGTAAAGGGTAAGTGTCTATGTAAAGGGTAAGTGTCTATGTAAGAGGTAAGTGTCTATGTAAAGGGTAAGTGTCTATGTAAAGGGGTAAGTGTCTATGTAAAGGGTAAGTGTCTATGTAAAGGGTAAGTGTCTATGATGTGTCTATGTAAAGGGTAAGTGTCTATGTAAAGGGGTAAGTGTCTATGTAAAGGGTAAGTGTCTATGTAAAGGGTAAGTGTAAAGTGGTAAAGGTGAATGTCTATGTAAAGGGTAAGTGTCTATGTAAAGGGTAAGTGTCTATGTAAAGGGTAAGTGTCTATGTAAAGGGTAAGTGTCTATGTAAAGGGTAGTGTCTATGTAAAGGGTAAGTGTCTATGTAAAGGGTAAGTGTCTATGTAAAGGGTAAGTGTCTATGTAAAGGGTAAGTGTCTATGTAAAGGGTAAGTGTCTATGTAAGGGTGAGTGTCTATGTAAGGGGTAAGTGTCTATGTAAAGGGTAAGTGTCTATGTAAAGGGTAAGTGTCTATGTAAAGGGTAAGTGTCTATGTAAGGGTGAGTGTCTATGTAAAGTGTCTAGGTAAGTGTCTATGTAAAGGGTAAGTGTCTATGTAAGGTAAGTGTCTATGTAAAGGGTAAGTGTCTATGTAAAGGGTAAGTGTCTATGTAAAGGGTAAGTGTCTATGTAAAGGGTAAGTGTCTATGTAAAGGGTAAGTGTCTATGTAAAAGGGTAAGTGTCCATGTAAGGGTAAGTGTCTATGTAAGGGTAAGTGTCTATGTAAAGGGTAAGTGTCTATGTAAAGGGTGAGTGTCTATGTAAAGGGTAAGTGTCTATGTAAAGGGTAAGTGTCTATGTAAAGGGTAAGTGTCTATGTAAAGGGTAAGTGTCTATGTAAAGGGTAAGTGTCTATGTAAAGGGTAAGTGTCTATGTAAAGGGTAAGTGTCTATGTAAAGGGTAAGTGTCTATGTAAAGGGTAAGTGTCTATGTAAAGGGTAAGTGTCTATGTAAAAGTGTCCATGTAAAGGGTAAGTGTCTATGTAAAGGGTAAGTGTCTATGTAAAGGGTAAGTGTCTATGTAAAGGGTAAGTGTATATGTAAAGGGTAAGTGTCTATGTAAGGGTGAGTGTCTATGTAAAGGGTAAGTGTCTATGTAAAGGAGTAAGTGTCTATGTAAAGGGTAAGTGTCTATGTAAAGGGTAAGTGTCTATGTAAAGGGTAAGTGTCTATATAAAGGGTAAGTGTCTATGTAAAGGGTAAGTGTCATGTAAAGGGTAAGTGTCTATGTAAGGGTAAGTGTCTATGTAAAGGGTAAGTGTCTATGTAAAGGGTGAGTGTCTATGTAAAGGGTGAGTGTCTATGTAAAGGGTAAGTTGTCTAAAGGGTGTGTCTAAAGGGTGAGTGTCTATGTAAAGGGTAAGTGTCTATGTAAAGGGTAAGTGTCTATGTAAAGGGTGTCCAGTAAAGGGTAAGTGTCTAAAGGGTGAGTGTCTATGTAAAGGGTAAGTGTCTATGTAAGGGTAAGTGTCTATGTAAAGGGTAAGTGTCTATGTAAAGGGTAAGTGTCTATGTAAAGGGTAAGTGTCTATGTAAAGGGTAAGTGTCTATGTAAAGGGTAAGTGTCTATGTAAAGGGTAAGTGTCTATGTAAAGGGTAAGTGTCTATGAGGTAAGGAATGTCTATGTAAAGAGGTAAGTGTCTATGTAAAGGTAAGATGTCCATGTAAAGGGTAAGTGTCTATGTAAAGGGTAAGTGTCCATGTAAAGAGGTAAGTGTCTATGTAAAGGGCAGTGTCTATGTAAAGAGGTAAGTGTCTATATGAGGTAAGTGTCTATGTAAGGGTAGAGGTAATGTCTAGTAAAGGGTGAGTGTCTATGTAAAGGGTAGTGTCTATGTAAAGGGTAAGTGTCTATGTAAAGGTAAGTGTCTATGTAAAGGGTAAGTGTCTATGTAAAGGAGTGATGTCTATGTGTATATGTAAAGGGTAAGTGTCTATGTAAAGAGGTAAGTGTCTGTAAGGTAAGTGTCTATGTAAAGGGTAAGTGTCATATGTAAAGGGTAAGTGTCTATGTAAAGGGTAAGTGTCTATGTAAGGTGAGTGTCTATGTAAAGGGTGAGGTCCTATGTAGGTAAGTGTCAAAAAGGTCCATGTAAAGGGTAAGTGTCCATATGTAAAGGGTAAGTGTCTATGTAAAGGGTAAGTGGCCCATGTAAAGGGTAAGTGTCTGCTGAGGGCATGTCTATGTAAAGGGTAAGTGTCCATGTAAAGGGTAAGTGTCTATGTAAAGGGTGAGTGTCTATGTAAAGGGTAAGTGTCTATGTAAAGGGTAAGTGTCCATGTAAAGGGTGAGTGTCTATGTAGGGTAAGTGTCCATGTATAAGGGTAAGTGTCTATGCAATGGGCGTAAGTGTCTATGTAAAGGAGGTAGTGTCCATGTAAAAGGGTAGTGTCTAGGTCCAAAGGGTGAGGTCTATGTAAAGGGTAAGTGTCTGTAGGGTAAGTGTCCATGTAAAGGGTGAGTGTCCATGTAAGGGTAAGGGTGAGGGTAAGTGTCTATGTAAAGGGTAAGGTCCATGTAGCTGGCAAGGTCCATGGGCTGCAAGGTCCATGTAAAGGGTAAGTGTCTATGTAAAGGGTAAGTGTCTATGTAAAGGGTAAGTGTCTATGTAAAGGGTAAGTGTCTATGTAAAGGGTAAGTGTCTATGTAAAGGGTAAGTGTCTATGTAAAGGGTAAGTGTCTATGTAAAGGGTAAGTGTCTATGTAAAGGGTAAGTGTCTATGTAAAGGGTAAGTGTCTATGTAAAGGGTAAGTGTCTATGTAAAGGGTAAGTGTCTATGTAAAGGGTAAGTGTCTATGTAAAGGGTAAGTGTCTATGTAAAGGGTAAGTGTCTATGTAAAGGGTAAGTGTCTATGTAAAGGGTAAGTGTCTATGTAAAGGGTAAGTGTCTATGTAAAGGGTAAGTGTCTATGTAAAGGGTAAGTGTCTATGTAAAGGGTAAGTGTCTATGTAAAGGGTAAGTGTCTATGTAAAGGGTAAGTGTCTATGTAAAGGGTAAGTGTCTATGTAAAGGGTAAGTGTCTATGTAAAGGGTAAGTGTCTATGTAAAGGGTAAGTGTCTATGTAAAGGGTAAGTGTCTATGTAAAGGGTAAGTGTCTATGTAAAGGGTAAGTGTCTATGTAAAGGGTAAGTGTCTATGTAAAGGGTAAGTGTCTATGTAAAGGGTAAGTGTCTATGTAAAGGGTAAGTGTCTATGTAAAGGGTAAGTGTCTATGTAAAGGGTAAGTGTCTATGTAAAGGGTAAGTGTCTATGTAAAGGGTAAGTGTCTATGTAAAGGGTAAGTGTCTATGTAAAGGGTAAGTGTCTATGTAAAGGGTAAGTGTCTATGTAAAGGGTAAGTGTCTATGTAAAGGGTAAGTGTCTATGTAAAGGGTAAGTGTCTATGTAAAGGGTAAGTGTCTATGTAAAGGGTAAGTGTCTATGTAAAGGGTAAGTGTCTATGTAAAGGGTAAGTGTCTATGTAAAGGGTAAGTGTCTATGTAAAGGGTAAGTGTCTATGTAAAGGGTAAGTGTCTATGTAAAGGGTAAGTGTCTATGTAAAGGGTAAGTGTCTATAGTAAAGGGTAAGTGTCTATGTAAAGGGTAAGTGTCTATGTAAGGGGTAAGTGTCTATGTAAAGGGTAATGTAAAGGGTAAGTGTCTATGTAAGGGTGAGTGTCTATGTAAAGGAGTAGAATGTCTATGTAAAGGGTAAGTGTTTATGTAAAGGGTAAGTGTCTATGTAAGGGTAATGTAAAGGGTAAGTGTCTATGTAAAGGGTAAGTGTCTATGTAGGGGTAATGTAAAGGGTAAGTGTCTATGTAAGGGTAAGTGTCTATGTAAGGAGTAATGTAAAGAGGTAAGGAATGTCTATGTAAAGGGTAAGTGTCTATGTAAAGGGTAGGAGTATCTATGTAAAAAGGGTAAGGTCTATGTAAAGGGTAAGTGTCTATGTAAAAAGGGTAAGTGTTTATGTAAAGGGTAAGTGTCTATGTAAAGGGTAAGTGTCTATGTAAAGGGCAAGGGTAAGTCCATGTAAAGGGTAAGTGTCCATGTAAAGGTAAGTGTCCATGTAAAGGGTAAGTGTCTATGTAAGGGTAAGTGTCTATGTAAAGGAGTGGTCTATGTAAAGGGTAAGTGTCTATGTAAAGGGTAAGTGTCTATGTAAAGGGTAAGTGTCTATGTAAAGGGTAAGTGTCTATGTAAAGGGTAAGGTCCAATGTAGAGAGTAAGTGTCTATGTAAAGGTAAGTGTCTATGTAAAAGGGTAAGTGTCTATGTAAGGGTAGTGTCTATGTAAAGGGTAAGTGTCTATGTAAAGGGTAATGTAAAGGGTAAGTGTCTATGTAAAGGGTAATGTAAGGGTAAGTGTCTATGTAAAGGGTAATGTAAAGTCCATGTAAGGGTAATGTAAGGGTAGTGTCTATGTAAAGGAGTAATGTAAAGGGTCCATGTAAGGTAAAGTGCAAGGGTGTGTCTATGTAAAGGAGTAATGTAAAGGAAGTCTATGTAAAGGGTAAGTGTCTATGTAAAGGTAATGTAAAGGGTAAGTGTCTATGTAAAGGGTAAGAATGTCTATGTAAAGGGTGAGTGTCTATGTAAAGGGTAGTGTCTATGTAAAGGGTAAGTGTCTATGTAAAAGGGGTAAGTGTCTATGTAAAGGGTAGTGTCTATGTAAAGGGTAAGTGTCTATGTAAAGGGGTAAGTGTCTATGTAAAGGGCAGTGTCTATATGGGTAAGTGTCTATGTAAAGGGCAAGGTCTATGTAAAGGGTAAAGTGTCTATGTAAAAGTGTCTATGCAAGGGTAAGTGTCTATGTAAAGGGTAATAAGTGTCTATGTAAAGGGGTGAGTGTCTATGTAAGGGTAAGTGTCTATGTAAAGGAGTGTTTATGTAAGGGTAAGTGTCTATGTAAGGGTAATGTAAAAAGGGTGTCTATGTAAGGGTAAGTGTCTATGTAAAGGGTAAAGGGTAAGTGTCTATGTAAAGGGTAAGTGTCCATGTAAAGGGTAATGTAAAGGGTAAGTGTCATGTAAAGGGTAAGTGTCTATGTAAAGGGTAAGTGTCTAGCAAGGGTAAGTGTCTATGTAAAAGGGTAAGTGTCTATGTAAGGGTAAGTGTTTATGTAAAGGGTAAGTGTCTATGTAAGGGTGTGTCTATGTAAAGGGTAGTGTCTATGTAAGGGTAAGTGTCTATATGTAAGTGTCTATGTAAAGGGTAAGTGTCTATGTAAAGGGTAAGTGTCTATGTAAAGAGGTAAGTGTCTATGTAAAGGGTAGTATCTATGTAAAGGGTAAAAAATTGTCTATGTAAAGGGTAATGTCTATGTCTATGTAAAAGGGTGAGTGTCTATGTAAAGGGTAAGTGTCTATGTAAAGGGTAAGTGTCTATGTAAAGGGTAAGTGTCACAATATAAGTGTCTATGTAAGGGTAAGTGTCTATGTAAGGGTAAGTGTCTATGTAAAGGGTAAGTGTCTATGTAAAGGGTAAGTGTCTATGTAAAGGGTGAGTGTCTATGTAAAGGGTAAGTGTCTATGTAAAGGGTGAGTGTCTATGTAAGTCTATGTAAAGGGTAAGTGTCTATGTAAAGGTTAAGTGTCTATGTAAGGTTAAGTGTCTATGTAAAGGGTAAGGGTCCATGTAAAGGGTAAGGTCCATGTAAAGCTGGTAAGGTCCTAGTGTTGGTGGAGTGTCCATGTAGCTGGTGAGGTCCATGTAAAGGGTATGTCCATGTGAAGCCAGAGTGTCCATGTAAAGGGTAAGGTCTATGTAAGGGTAAGTGTCTATGTAAGGGTAAGTGTCTATGTAAAGGGTAAGTGTCTATGTAAAGGGTAAGCGTCTATGGGTAAGTGTATATATAAGGGTAAGTGTCTATGTAAGGGGTAAGTGTCTATGTAAAGGGTAAGTGTCTATGTAAAGGGTAAGTGTCTATGTAAAGGGTAAGGTTATGTAAGGGGTAAGTGTCTATGTAAAGGGTAAGTGTCTATGTAAAGGGTAAGTGTCTATGTAAAGGGTAAGGTCTGTGTAAAGGGTAAGGTCTGGTGTAAAGGTAAGGTCCATGTAAAGGGTATGGTCTATGTAAAGGGTAAGGTCCATGTAAAGGGTAAGTGTCTATGTAAAGGGTAAGTGTCTATGTAAAGGGTAAGTGTCTATGTAAAGGGTAAGTGTCTATGTAAAGGGTAAGTGTCTATGTAAAGGGTAAGTGTCTATGTAAAGGGTAAGTGTCTATGTAAAGGGTAAGTGTCTATGTAAAGGGTAAGTGTCTATGTAAAGGGTAAGTGTCTATGTAAAGGGTAAGTGTCTATGTAAAGGGTAAGTGTCTATGTAAAGGGTAAGTGTCTATGTAAAGGGTAAGTGTCTATGTAAAGGGTAAGTGTCTATGTAAAGGGTAAGTGTCTATGTAAAGGGTAAGTGTCTATGTAAAGGGTAAGTGTCTATGTAAAGGGTAAGTGTCTATGTAAAGGGTAAGTGTCTATGTAAAGGGTAAGTGTCTATGTAAAGGGTAAGTGTCTATGTAAAGGGTAAGTGTCTATGTAAAGGGTAAGTGTCTATGTAAAGGGTAAGTGTCTATGTAAAGGGTAAGTGTCTATGTAAAGGGTAAGTGTCCATGTAAAGGGTAAGTGTCTATGTAAAGGGTGAGTGTCTATGTAAAGGGTAAGTGTCTATGTAAAGGGTAAGTGTCTATGTAAAGGGTGAGTGTCTATGTAAAGGGTAAGTGTCTATGTAAAGGGTAAGTGTCTATGTAAAGGGTAAGTGTCTATGTAAAGGGTAAGTGTCCATGTAAAGGGTAAGTGTCTATGTAAAGGGTGAGTGTCTATGTAAAGGGTAAGTGTCTATGTAAAGGGTAAGTGTCTATGTAAAGGGTGAGTGTCTATGTAAAGGGTAAGTGTCTATGTAAAGGGTAAGTGTCTATGTAAAGGGTAAGTGTCTGTGGTTCTTTGAATAAGAAAATCTCAACATGAACACAACCGATACAAAAACAATAAACGTGGAACGAACGAAAACCGAAAACAGCACCGTGTGGTGAAAAACACAGACACGGAAACAATCACCCACAAACACACAGTGAAACCCCAGGCTACCTAAGTATGATTCTCAATCAGTGAAACCCAGGCTACCTAAGTATGATTCTCAATCAGAGTCAACCAGGCTACCTAAGTATGATTCTCAATCAGAGACAACCAGGCTACCTAAGTATGATTCTCAATCAGAGTCAACCAGGCTACCTAAGTATGATTCTCAATCAGAGTCAACCAGGCTACCTAAGTATGATTCTCAATCAGAGACAACCAGGCTACCTAAGTATGATTCTCAATCAGAGACAAATCCAGGCTACCTACCTATGTATGATTCTCAATCAGAGACAACCAGGCTACCTAAGTATGATTCTCAATCAGAGACAACCAGGCTCAATCAGAGTCAACCAGGCTAAGTATGATTCTCAATCAGAGACAACCAGGCTACCTAAGTATGATTCTCAATCAGAGACAACCAGGCTACCTAAGTATGATTCTCAATCAGAGACAACCAGGCTACCTAAGTATGGTTCTCAATCAGAGACAACCAGGCTACCTAAGTATGATTCTCAATCAGAGACAACCAGGCTACCTAAGTATGGTTCTCAATCAGAGACAACCAGGCTACCTAAGTATGATTCTCAATCAGAGACAACTAACGACACCTGCCTCTGATTGAGAACCATAAGAGGCCCGAAACATAGAAATCCCCCAAATCATAGAAAAACAAACATAGACTGCCCACCCCAACTCACGCCCTGACCATACTAAATAATGACAAAACAAAGGAAATAAAGGTCAGATCGTGACAGTCTAAGACATGCTGCAGTTCAGTTTAAAATAGTTAATTGGGTCAAAGGCTAAATTTATTCAAGATCAGATGAGAAATAGATCCCACTTGCAACCGATGGAAGCAGGCTCCTGCTATTTTATTACAAACACATGTTTAGGACCCCAAAATGACAGATTTCTCGAATATCAATTTTTGACACATTTTCGAAAATACTGGAGAGACCTATAGAATCATCTGCCTTTATTTCATTATTCGGTCTACACAGTTATATGGACTGGCACCACAGGAGGCCCTCTAAACAGCTATATGGA